>NC_041390.1:306466079-306498475 GCF_002162155.2 Triticum dicoccoides | reverse complement strand
TTTTTTATCCCAACACCAATACATAGCATTAAGACCTCATCCCCGTACCTTCTTTTTATTATAAGTGTTTGAATCACTATTTGCTTGTTGATCCGGTCAAAAGTTGGATTTGACACTTTGGCAAAAGATTGCTAGAGACCCCATTCTTTCAAGGGAATCTTCCTCTCGTGGGTTCGATAACCCATGGTCACCTCTGGGAAAAAAGGTGCGGGATACTCCTTTTAGTTCCAATACCAGATCAATAAAAAGGAGATATTAGTGCCTGTTAAGCCTCTACGTATAAAGTTTTCCCTAGTAATGAAAGCATAAACAAGATGATAAATCATAGAGTATCACTCCTACTTCCATGACCATTCCTATTTCCACTTCCATGGCTATCCACGCTTCTTTGATGCTAGAATTTTTGCCTTCATCCACTCACGATATTGCAGTTAGGACTCAGACATGCGGGGCTTGTGAACATTACCTTGTATTCTTGATCCATTTTCTTCATGTGTGCTTTGTCGGCAAGAACTCTCAACTTCTCTTCTTGGATTACCGCCTTGTGCTCCTTGATTGCCACTTTGCGCTTCTCCATTGACCTCAAACCACCTTAAGTCCTTGTTTTTACTTCCTCCAACTTGCTTTTGCTAGCTATGATCTCTTCGACTGCAGTCTTGAACATAACTTCATCTCCTCCATCTTTTGTTTGTCTCTCTCACCTCTTCTTCGATGCGACTTCTTTGCAATGATGCTTGAAGTTGTGGTGGGACTGGGATTTGGACTTCATCAACATCATCGTCCGTATCGTCATTGTTGTGCACTTGTGCAGCCTACGATGGTTTAGCCTTCCTACATCTCCACTTATTGTGCTCATTGTTCCTATTTGTTGAATCATTGTTGCGTCAACAAGGGAACATGACAAAAGACCTGTTTTTTGGATACCCACGCTCATACAACTCGTTTATTTAGTTGAGCTATCAAGTTTAAAATTTCACATCGGAAACTTGGGTGTAAACAGTTCATAAAACTGTTTGAACAATAAATCAATAAATACCACCCCACCCCACCCCACCCCACCCACCTCGCCATGCCCTTTGTCACTCAACTAGGTTTGGCACGGTTTATCGAAACAGATACAATGCCATGATAGTGTCATGCAATGCGCTTCTAATAGGTCTTCAGGCTTTGATTGGTCCCTTCTATTGGATCAATGCTTACATGAAATTTCTCTGCCTCTACTTTGTTTCGAAAGCAACATCACCTTGATTATCGTCATCCTCAAACGAAGTTTATAAAGACATATCCTCTGCCTACTGCCTCGTTCACCATTCTCCTGATTGCTGACTACATTATCGTAATTATAAACTAATGTGCGCTACAAATTTTCATATAAAATTACAATCGTATACTATCAAAACTAACCAACTATTTTTGCCTATCCCTTTCATGATACACCTCATTGGCACTATACATGCTGAAGTCATCATCGACCACAGGGTAGGCAGAGATAGTCGGTGGCATCTGCATAAAGGACGCATGCAGGGTCGCAGTGAAGCTCGCTGACGACAGCATGGAGGAGCAGCCTTGGCTGCACCTCCCCCACCTGATAGAGGCAAAAGTGTCTCATCTTTTGATGAGATGGTAGCTATCATTTTGGAGGAAGTCGACTTTGACGATCCGACTACGAACATGCGAGGACGTCCGGCCTTGGCAATCGCTAAACCAACTCCGAGAGGTTATTGACCACGCCGGAGCATGATCAACCTGACCACGAATGTCTGTTTCCTGGAGGCAAACAAAGAACAAGTAAGAAACTAAGATTGCAATCTGGATATTGCGAATATAAGAGGAAAGCTTTATTGATCAAGGTGGGGTTCTGTGACGTATTGGTCTGGTCGTTGAACACAAATGAAGTACGTGAAGTTGCAGCTATGGCAAACTTTTAATCTAAACAAAACTCAAAGTCTAAACGACGCCCTAAGGGCTGTATATATGAAGGAAGAGGGGAGAATTCCGTGGCCCTTGGAGAGGGGGTCCGAAACCAACCCTAACTCTTGTTTCCTCACACATACGAACTCTAAAAATAGTCTATACTTGAGTATTTTGAAATTACATGGGTCTGGCCCAATAATAAGGTGACGCAGCACCTAGAACAGCCTCTGGACGAAATTTATGAAGTGGCCTCTTGTTTATTTCGTCCAAAGCTTTATGCACTCCTTATGATGGCTTCAAAGTCTTGAAAGCATCACTTACAACTCCGTTCTTGTTTCCCTTGCGCATGCCATCATCTCCATGCTTGGTCTTGCTCCAGTGTTCATCTCTCTTGTCCATGCCAGGCCCTTCATTTGTAAGCAAAACAAATATATCCAATTTAGACAGCATCATATTCTCATGAACATTAGAAGCATTACCAAGAAACGAAAATACCTAATAATTTAATTGGCATGCGCGAGCTCTAGTAATTGGTCCAATATATGTAGCAGTAGGGGTTTATGGCTGTAACAATGGTATTGATGTCCTCATCACCCCCCCCTCCCTTGGAAGAGCATGTTAGGTAACGTAGAAATAATTCAAAATTTTCCTACGTGTCACCAAGATCAATCTATGGAGTCATCTAGCAACGAGGGAGGAGTGGATCTACATACCCTTGTAGATCGCGCGCGGAAGCGTTCAAGAGAACGGGGTTGATGGAGTCGTACTCGTCGTGATCCAAATCACTGAAGATCCTAGCGCCGAACGGACGGCACCTCCGCGTTCAACACACGTACGGAGCAGCGACGTCTCCTCCTTCTTGATCTAGCAAGGGGGGAGGAGAGGTTGATGGAGATCCAGCAGCACAATGGCATGGTGGAAGTAGCGGGATTCCAACAGGGCTTCGCCAAGCGCTGTGGGAGGAGGGAGATGTGTCATGGGAGGGAGAGGGAGGCGCCAGGGCTTGGGTATGGTTTCCCTCCCTTCCCCCCACTATATATAGGGCCAAGGGAGAGGGGGAGGGCGCAGCCTTGCCCCTTCCTCCAAGGAAGGGTGCGGCCAAGGGGGGGAGGAGTCCATCCTCCCCAAGGCACCTCGGAGGTGCCTTCCCCTTTTAGGACTCTCCCCTCCTCTTGTCCCTTTGGCGCATGGGCCTCTAGGGGCTGGTGCCCTTGGCCCATGTAGGCCAAGGCGCACCCCCTACAGCCCATGTGGCCCCCCGGGGCAGGTGGCCCCACCCGGTGGACCCCCGGGACCCTTCCGGTGGTCCCGGTACAATACCGGTGATCCCGAAACTTGTCCCGATGGCCGAAATAGCACTTCCTATATATAATTCTTTACCTCCGGACCATTCCGGAACTCCTCGTGACGTCCGGGATCTCATCCGGGACTCCGAACAACTTTCGGGTTATCGCATACTAATATCTCTATAACCCTAGCGTTACCGAACCTTAAGTGTGTAGACCCTACGGGTTCGGGAGACATGCAGACATGACCGAGATGACTCTGCGGTCAATAACCAACAGCGGGATCTGGATACCCATGTTGGCTCCCACATGTTCCACGATTATCTCATCGGATGAACCACGATGTCAAGGACTTAATCAATCCCGTATACAATTCCCTTTGTCTAGCGGTATTGTACTTGCCCGAGATTCGATCGTCGGTATCCCTATACCTTGTTCAATCTCGTTACCGGCAAGTCTCTTTACTCGTTCCGTAACACATCATCCCGTGATCAACTCCTTGATCACATTGTGCACATTATGATGATGTCCTACCGAGTGGGCCCAGAGATACCTCTCCGCTTACACGGAGTGACAAATCCCAGTCTCGATTCGTGCCAACCCAACAGACACTTTCGGAGATACCTGTAGTGCACCTTTATAGTCACCCAGTTACGTTGTGACGTTTGGTACACCCAAAGCACTCCTACGGTATCCGGGA
Source organism: Triticum dicoccoides (assembly GCF_002162155.2). Taxonomy (NCBI): domain Eukaryota; kingdom Viridiplantae; phylum Streptophyta; class Magnoliopsida; order Poales; family Poaceae; genus Triticum; species Triticum dicoccoides. The sequence continues at coordinate 306,494,575 of NC_041390.1, read as the reverse complement.
GTTGCACAATCTCATGGTCTAAGGAAATGATACTTGACATTAGAAAAGCTTTAGCATACGAACTACACGATCTTTGTGCTAGGCTTAGGATTGGGTCTTGTCCATCACATCATTCTCCTAATGATGTGATCCCGTTATCAACGACATCCAATGTCCATGGTTAGGAAACCGTAACCATCTATTGATCAACGAGCTAGTCAACTAGAGGCTTACTAGGGACATGGTGTTTTCTATGTATCCACACATGTATCTGAGTTTCCTATCAATACAATTATAGCATGGATAATAAACGATCATCATGAACAAGGAAATATAATAATAACTAATTTATTATTGCCTCTAGGGCATATTTCCAACAGTCTCCCACTTGCACTAGAGTCAATAATCTAGTTCACATCGCCATGTGATTAACACTCACAGGTCACATCGCCATGTGACCACCATCCAAAGAGTTTACTAGAGTCAATAATCTAGTTCACATCACTATGTGATTAACACTCAATGAGTTCTGGGTTAGATCATGTTGCTTGTGAGAGAGGTTTTAGTCAACGGGTCTGAACCTTTCAGATCCGTGTGTGCTTTACAAATCTCTATGTCATCTCCTAGATGTAGCTACCACACTCTATTTGGAGCTATTCCAAATAACTGTTCTACTATACGAATCCAGTTTACTACTCAGAATAATCTGGATTAGTGTCAAAGTTCGCATCGGCGTAACCCTTTACGACGAACTCTTTTACCACCTCCATAATCGAGAAAATTCCTTAGTCCACTAGTTACTAAGGATAACTTTGACCGCTGCCCTGCGATCCATTCTTGGATCACTCTTGTACCCCTTGACTGACTCATGGCAAGGCACACTTCAGGTGCGGTACACAGCATAGCATACTGTAGAGCCTACGTCTTAAGCATAGGGGACGACCTTCGTCCTTTCTCTCTATTCTGCCATGGTCGAGCTTTAAGTCTTAACTTCATACCTTACAACTCAGGCAAGAACTCCTTCTTTGACTGATCCATCTTGAACACCTTCAAGATCATGTCAAGGTATGTGCTCATTTGAAAGTTCCATTAAGCGTTTTGATCTATCCTTATAGATCTTGATGCTCAATGCTCAAGCAGCTTAATCCAGGCTTTCCATTGAAAACAGTTTTGAAATAACCCTATATGCTTTCCAGAAATTCTACGTCATTTCTGATCAACAATATGCCAACAACATACACTCATCAGAAATTCTATAGTGCTCCCACTCACCTTTTTGGAAATACAAGTTTCTCATAAACTTTGTATACACCCAAAATCTTTGATCATCTCATCAAAGCATACATTCCAACTCCGAGATGCCTACTCCAGTCCTTAGAAGGATTGTTGGAGCTTTGCATACTTATTAGCATCTCTCAGGATTGACAAAACCTTCCGGTTGTATCACATACAACCTTTCCTCAAGAAAATCATTGAGGAAACAATGTTTTGAAATCCTATCTGCAAGATTTCATAAATAATGCAGTAATCGCTAATATAATTCCAACAAACTCTTAGCATCACTACAAGTGAGAAAGTCTCATAGTAGTCAACTCCTTGAACTTGTCGGAAAAACATCTTAACGACAAGTCGAGCTTTCTTAATGGTGATACTTACCATCATTGTCCGTCTTCCTTTTAAAATCCATCTGTACTCAACAGCCTTACGACCATCGAGCTGTTCCGCCAAAGTCTACACTTTGTTTTCATACATGGATCCTCTCTCGGATTTTATGGCCTCGAGCCATTTATCGGAATCCGGGACCACCATCGCTTCTCCATGGCTCGTAGGTTCATTGTTGTCTAGCAACATGACTTCCAAGACAGGATTACGTACCACTCTGAAGTAGTACGCATCCTTGTCATCCCACGAGGTTTGGTAGTGACTTGATCTGAAGTTTCATGATTACTATCATAAGCTTCCACTTCAATTGGTGTAGGTGCCACAGGAACAACTTCCTGTGCCCTGCCACACACTAGTTGAAGAGACGGTTCAATAACCTCATCAAGTCTCCACCATCCTCCCACTCAATTCTTTCGAGAGAAACTTTTCCTCGAGAAAGGACCCGATTCTAGAAACAATCCTTTATTGCTTTTGAATCTGAGACAGGAGGTATACCCAACTGTTTTGGGTGTCCTATGAAGATGCATTTATCCGCTTTGGGTTCGAGCTTATCAGCCTGAAACTTTTTCACATAAGCATCGCAGCCCCAAACTTTTAAGAAATGACAGCTTAGGTTTCTCTAAACCATAGTTCATACGGTGTCATCTCATCGGAATTATGTGGTGCCCTATTTAAAGTGAATGTGGTTGTCTCTAATGCCTAACCCATAAACTATCATGGTAATTCGATAAGAGACATCATGGTATGCATCATATCCAATAGGGTGCAGTTATGATGTTCGGACACACCATCACACTATGGTGTTCCAGGCTGTATTAGTTGTGAAACAATTTCCACAATGTCTTAATTCTGTGCCAAACTCGTAATTCAGATATTCATCTCTATGATCATATCATAGATATTTTATCCTCTTGTCACGACGATCTTTCAACTTCACCCTGAAATTACTTGAACCTTTCAATAATTCAGACTCGTGATTTATCAAGTAAATATACTCAACATCTACTCAAATCATCTGTGAAGTAAGAACATAACGATATCCACTACACCCCTCAGCACTCATTGGACTGCACACATCAAAATGTATTACTTCCAACAAGTTGCTTTCTAGTTCCATTTTACTGAAACCGAGGCTTTCTAGTTGATTTCAGGACTTTGAAGCCACCATAAGGAGTGCATGAAGCCTTGGACGAAATATACAAGATGCCACTTCATAAACTTTGTCCAGAGACTATTTTAGGTGTTGCGTCACCTTATTATTGGGCCAGGCCCATGTATTTTCGAAATACTTAAGTATAGGCTGTTTTTAGAGTCCGTATGTGTGGGGAAACAGGAGTTAGGGTTGGTTTCGGACCCCTCCTCCAAGGGCCACGTAATTCCCCCCTCTTCCTCCATATATACAGCCCTTAGGGCATTGTTTAGACTTTGGGTTTTGTTTAGATTAAAAGTTCGGCATAGCTGCAACTTCGCGTACTTCGTTTGTGTTCAACGACCAGACCAAGGCGTCACAGAACCCCACCTTGATCAATGAAGTTTTCATCTTATATTCACAATATCCAGATTGCAATCTCAGTCTCTTGCTTGTTCTTCGTTTGCTCGAAGGAAACAGGCCCTCGTGGTCAGGTTGATCGTGCTCCAGCGTGGTCAATAACCCCTCGGAAGTTGGTTTAGCGATTGCTAAGGCGCGACGTCTCGCACGTTCGTAGTCGGATCGTCAAGGTCGACTCCATCAGAAAACGATAGCCACCATCTCATCGAAACATCGGGACACCTTCGCCTCTATCAAGTGGTATCAGATTTTCGGGTTGCTCGGTGAGATTTTACAGTTTTTCGTAGTTTAGATCGAGTCTGTTCTTCATACCTACAGTCCACGAAAAAGCCAAAAAAAATTAGGGTTAGTTAATCATATCCGAACCAGTCTGAGCCTTTGCATAGTCTTTTCAGTAGTTTGCTTTGTTGAATTTGCGGTTGCATCGTCGTGTCTAGTTGCTGGTCTTAGAGTCTAGTCTTTTAGAGTTTCGAGTTCTAGTCATAAGTTACCACGTCGCCGCCACACCATCATCATCGCCCCTGCAATCTACCACCATCGCTTATCCACCACCGATCCGTCTCCATATACCATCACCAATCTGTATCAATATACCACCTCCAATCTGTATCCATATACCACCACCAATCCATATCCATATACCACCACCAATCTGTATCCATATACAACCACCGCTGCCATATCCTACCACCATATATCCACCACCAATCCGAGTTCCTTTCATATTAGGTTTGTTTTCGAGATCCATCTAATTTCCGTTTCGTGTTTCCTTGCCTGAGTAGGTCTCGGGAAAAAAAGTCTGGAGACCCCCGCGCAGTTTTTAGGCCAAAATTTTCGCAGGCAAATTTTTTTCCCTATCTTATTTTTAGGCTTTTCTGAGTCTTTTGAGCCACGTGCCATCATAGTGATTTTTTGTCGCACTTTTTCATCGCCGCTACCCTGATTTCCGAAAAAACAGTCAAAAAAATTTCGTGCCCATCCTATCAGTTTGACGAGGGAAGAGTTTTGAGACACTCGCCATTATAGTGATTTTCCGCAAAAAAAATAGGAGCGCCAAAAAAAAGGAGCGCCAAAAAAAAGGAGGAGCGCAAAAAAACAGAGCGAAAAAAACAGTTCCAAAGTGTGCTTTTCCCTTGTTTACGAGCAGCGCCGTGATTTTGTTAGTGTTCTAGGCTCGCGTCTCTAGCACGGTCTAGCCTAGGACCAGCACAGTACCGTCATTGAGCGTTTCTTCAACTTTGCATCTCTGAATTGATTATTGTTGACCCTTTTTGCTACCATATTATAAGCCTTCCCAGCTCCACATACATCTACGTCGTGCGTTTGACTCTCCCTGGTAATCGCTCTATCCAATCTCTAAGAGTTTTGACTACAATGATTGCCGATCACCACCTGCTACTGGGTAAGAACTGGTAAGAATTTGAGATTCGCTTGCTGGATTTGTGATACACCACCACCACTTCCTAGTAGTCTGTAGGATCATATTCTTGTGTGTTTCTATTGCTTCTAACCATGGCAGGATCACAAGCCGATGAGACAGATTGGGAGAACATGACGAACAAAGAGCTACATGATAAATTTCAGCAAATGATGAGTGGACAGGTGCAAGATGTGCTAAACAGATTTGAAGAGGCCATGGAGAAGATAGATGGCATGGATAAGACGTTCGAAACAAAGCTCGATAACAAGTTTAATGAATTGCTCGCGCGTCTTCCACCACCACCACCGGCTGCACCTAACGCACCTCTACAACAACAACAACCACAACAACAACAACAACAACATCGCCTTCCAAATCAAGTGGGACGGGCACTTCGCATTCCCCTTGAGCCTGGTCAAAATTCTGGTGCCACTGTTGATGCTTCTGTAGCTCCTGCTGCTACTGCAGAGGTGGAGGACCATTACGTGGATGAGGTTGATCAAAATCAGAACTACGTGCAACCACCAGCACCACCGCCACTAGGTCGACCTCATGCATATCATCGCAATGGTAGGGTTGCACAACCACCTCAGGTACGTGATCATGACCATCTCCCTAAACTGAAATTGAACATTCCACCATTTGAGGGCAGATATGTTCCTGATATATATATATCTTACTTGGGAGTTAGAAACTGAACAACAATTTACATGTTTACAATATCCTAAGGAGAGATGTGTTCCTGCTGCTATTTGTGCTTCCACTAGCTTTGCATGTGTTTGGTGGTCTGAACATTGTAGATTATATCCTATTCCAGCTACTTGGGCTGCTTTGAAAACTGCTATGCGTACTCGTTGGGTTCCACCATATTATCAACGTGAATTACTTCAAAAATTGCATCGTTTAAGACAAGGAAGAAAGTATGTAGAAGAATATTATCAGGAATTACAAACTGGCATGATTAGATGTGGTATTGTTGAGGAGAATGAAGCTATGCTTGCACGTTTTATGGGTGGATTAAATAGAGAGATTCAGACCATTCTAGAGTATAAGGAGTATACTAATATCACTCGTTTATTCCATCTTGCTTGTAAAGCTGAACATGAAGTGCAGGATCAACAGGCATTGGCGTGAACTAACTTTTCTGCAGGTCGATCTTCATCATGGACACCACGTGCATCCTCTATTTCCACTGCACCAGCACCTCCATCAGGTGCCACCTCCAGCCGTGATACAAGAAAGCAAGCACAACCACCACTATCTGCCAAGAGCACACCTGCTGGGCCTGCACAGAGTTCTTCTTCTTCCATGGCATCAACAGGGCACACAAGTGATATTATTTGTCATCGTTGTAAGGGAAGAGGACATTTTGTGAGAGAATGCAAATCTCAGCGTGTGATGATTGTTACTGAGGATGGTGGGTATGAGTCCGCTAGTGACTATGATGAGGAGACTTTGGCTCTTATTACACATGAAGAACACGGTGGAGATGATTCTGATTATGAGACGCAATACATGGCTCCTAAAGATGTTGTCAGGTATGAATGTTTAGTTGCTCAACGTGTTTTGAGTGTGCGGGTTACACAAGCTGAGCAAAATCAGAGGCATAATTTGTTCTATACAAAGGGAGTTGTGAAGGAACGTTCTGTTCGCGTCATCATAGATGGAGGGAGCTGCAACAACTTGGCTAGCATGGAGATGGTGGAGAAGCTCTCTCTCACCACATGACCACATCCACATCCTTACTACATCCAATGATTCAACAACAGCGGCAAGGTTAAGGTAACACGTACTGTTCGTGTGCATTTTAGTATCTCGACATATGCTGATTATGTTGACTGTGATGTGGTACCCATGCAAGCATGTTCCTTATTACTTGGTAGACCATGGCAATTTGATAAAAATTATGTACACCATGGTCGAAATAATCAGTATACTCTTGTTCATAAGGATAGTCATATTACTTTGCTTCCTATGACTCCCGATTCCATTTTGAAAGATGATATTAATAGAGCTACTAAAGCAAAACAGGAGAAAAATTAGAGTGAAAATCAGATTGTGGCAAACGAAATTGAGCAACAAATGAAGCCTAGTAATAAACCATCTAGTGTTGCTTCTGAAATTAAATTGAAAAGTGCATGTTTACTTGCCACCAAATCTGATATTGAAGATCTAGATTTTAGCAAATCTTTTTGCTTTGCTTTTGTGTGCAAAGAAGCATTATTTTCATTCGAGGACGTGCCTTCCTCTTTGCCTCCTGCTATCACTAACATTTTGCAGGAGTTTGCTGACGTCTTTCCACAAGACGTGCCACCGGGATTACCACCTATTCGAGGGATTGAGCATCAAATTGACTTAATTCCCGGTGCATCATTACCCAACCGTGCACCATACCGTACCAATCCAGAGGAGACGAAGGAGATTATGCGTCAAGTACAAGAACTGCTCGACAAAGGTTATATACGTGAATCCCTTAGTCCTTGTGCTGTTCATATCATTTTAGTGCCGAAAAAGGATGGTACGTCGCGTATGTGCGTTGATTGTAGAGGCATTAATAATATTACTATTCATTATCGTCATCCTATTCCTAGGCTAGATGATATGCTTGATGAATTGAGTGGCTCTACAATATTCTCCAAAGTTGATTTGCGTAGTGGATACCATCAAATTCGTATGAAATTGGGAGATGAATGGAAAACAGCATTTAAAACTAAGTTTGGATTATATGAGTAGTTAGTCATGCCTTTTGGGTTAACTAATGCACCTAGTACTTTCATGAGGTTAATGAACGAAGTTTTACGTGCTTTCATTGGACGGTTTATGGTAGTTTACTTTGATGACATATTGATTTATAGCAAATCTTTGGAGGATCATTTGGAACATTTACGTGTTGTTTTTATTGCTCTACGTGATGTATGTTTGTTTGGTAACCTTGGAAAGTGCACCTTCTACACCGATCGAGTATCTTTTCTTGGATATGTTGTTACTCCACAGGGAATTGAAGTTGATAAAGCCAAGATTGAAGCTATTGAGAGTTGGCTGCAGCCCAAAACGGTCACACAAGTGAGGAGTTTCCTTGGCCTCGCTGGTTTCTATAGGCGTTTTGTGAGAGATTTCAGCACCATTGCTGCACCTCTCAACAAGCTTAGAAAGAAGGATGTGCCTTTTGCTTGGGGTACCGCACAGGAAGAAGCCTTCACGGTATTGAAATATAAGTTGACACATGCTCCTTTACTCCAACTTCCTGATTTTAATAAGACATTTGATCTTGAATGTGATGCTAGTGGAATTGGATTAGGAGGTGTGTTATTACAAGATGGCAAACCTGTTGCATACTTTTCTGAAAAATTGAGTGGGCCTAGTCTGAACTATTCTACTTATGATAAAGAATTATATGCTCTTCTTCGGACCTTAGAAACATGGCAACATTATTTATGGCCCAAGGAATTTGTTATACATTCTGATCATGAATCATTCAAACACATTAAAAGTCAAGCAAAACTGAACCGTAGACATGCTAAATGGGTTGAATTCATTGAGACTTTCCCTTATGTCATTAAACACAAGAAGGGTAAAGAAAATGTTATTGCTGATGCATTGTCTCGTCGTTATACTATGATTTCACAACTTGACTTTAAAATATTTGGTTTGGAGACCATCAAAGATCAATATGTGCATGATGCTGAATTTAAAGATGTATTTAAGGATTGTAAGGAAGGGAGAACTTGGAACAAGTTCGTTCTTAACGATGGATTTGTGTTTCGTGCTAACAAGCTATGCATTCCAGCTGGCTCCGTTCGTCTTTTGTTGTTGCAGGAGGCACATGGAGGAGGACTAATGGGACACTTTGGCGTCAAGAAGATGGAGGATATACTTGCTACACATTTCTTTTGGCCAAAGATGAGACGGGATGTTGAGCGTTTTGTTGCTCGCTGCACTACATGTCAAAAAGCTAAGTCACGACTCAATCCTTATGGGTTATATATGCCTTTGCCTGTACCTAGTGTTCCTTGGGAGGATATATCTATGGATTTTGTTTTAGGTTTACCTTGAACAAAGAAGGGGAGGGATAGCATATTTGTAGTCGTGGATAGGTTCTCGAAAATGGCACACTTTGTACCATGTCATAAAAGCGATGATGTCGTTAATGTTGCTGATTTGTTCTTTCGTGAAATTATTCGCTTGCATGGTGTGCCAAATACTATTGTTTCAAATCGTGATACTAAATTTCTTAGCCACTTTTGGAGATGTTTATGGGCTAAGTTGGGGACTAAACTGCTTTTTAGTACTACTTGTCACCCCCAAACTGACGGACAAACTGAAGTAGTCAATAGAACATTGTCTACTATGCTTAGGGCTGTTTTGAAGAATAATAAGAAAATGTGGGAAGAATGCTTGCCTCATATTGAATTTTCTTATAATTGTTCATTGCATTCTACTAGTAAGATGTGCCCTTTTGAAATTGTGTATGGTTTCCTACCTCGTGCACCTATTGATTTGTTGCCTCTTCCATCTTCGGAGAAGGTTAATTTTGATGCTAAAGAACGTGCTGAGTTGATTTTTAAAAATTCATGAGTTAACTAAGGAAAACATTGAGCGTATGAATGCTAAATATAAACTTGTTGGAGATAAGGGTAGAAAACATGTTATGTTTGCACCTGGAGATCTTGTTTGGTTACATTTGCGTAAGGATGGATTTCCTAATTTGCACAAATCAAAGCTAATGCGACGTGTTGATGGTCCTTTTAAGGTGTTAGCGAAAATATATGATAATGCATATAAACTTGAGCTGCCTGCGGATTTTGGGGTTAGTCCCACTTTTAACATTGCAGATTTGAAGCCTTATTTGGGTGAGGAAGATGAGCTTCCGTCGAGGACGACTTCATTTCAAGAAAGGGAGGATCATGAGGACATCAATACCATTGTTACACCCACAGCCCCTGCTGCTATATATACTGGACCAATTACTAGAGCTCGCGCACGCCAATTGAATTATCGGATACTTTCATTTCTTGGTAACGATTCTAATGTTCATGAGAATATGATGCTGCCTAAATTGGATACATTTGTTTTGCTTACAAATGAAGGGCCTAGCTTGGACAAGAAAGATGAACCTTGGAGCAAGTTCAAGCATGGAGATGATGGCATGCGCAAGGGGATCAAGAATAGAGTTACAAGTGATGATTTCAGGACTTTGAAGCCACCATAAGGAGTGCATGTAGCCTTGGACAAAATATACAAGATGCCACTTCATAAACTTCGTCCAGAGACTATTTTAGGTGTTGCGTCACCTTATTATTGGGCCAGGCCCATGTATTTTTGAAATACTTAAGTATAGGCTGTTTTTAGAGTCCGTATGTGTGGGGAAAGAGGAGTTAGGGTTGGTTTCGGACCCCTCCTCCAAGGGCCATGAAATTCCCCCCTCTTCCTCCATATATACAGCCCTTAGGGCATCGTTTAGACTTTGGGTTTTGTTTAGATTAAAAGTTCGGCATAGCTGCAACTTCGCGTACTTCGTTTGTGTTCAACGACCAGACCAAGGCGTCACAGAACCCCACCTTGATCGATAAAGTTTTCATCTTATATTCGCAATATCCATATTGCAATCTCAATTTCTTGCTTGTTCTTCGTTTTCTCACAGGAAACAGACCCTCGTGGTCAGGTTGATCGTGCTCCGGCGTGGTCAATAACCCCTCGGAAGTTGGTTTAGCGATTGCTAAGGTGCGACGTCTCGCACGTTCGTAGTTGGATCGTCAAGGTCGACTCCATCAGAAAACGATAGCCACCATCTCATCGAAACATCGGGACACCTTCGGCTCTATCAGGTGGTCTCAACCTACCCTGTCGCTCCGCCACAAAGGTTCACTCAGAGGGCCGTCAGGACAAACGTCCTTTTGGTCCCAATCCGTGAATCACTTGCGGGTACTCTACGAGCCGACCCGACTTTAGTCACCACATATATCATGTATTATGTATAAGTATATACATGTGATCACCTTCTGAGTGATCACGGCCCGATAGTATAGCATGGCAAACGGACAGGAATGTAGGGCTACTGATGGAATACTAGCATCCTATACTGAATATTTAGGATTGTAGGTAAAGGTAACAACAGTAGTAGCAAGGACAGGCTATGCATCAGAATGGGATTAACGGAAAGCAGTAACATGCTACACTACTCTAATGCAAGTAGTAGAGAGAAGAATAGGAGATATCTGGTGATCAAGGGGGGGCTTGCCTGGTTGCTCTGGCAAGTAGGGGTCGTCAACAACGTAGTCGATCGGGGCACCAGCAGCGGCATCAGTCTCATAGTCTACCTGAGAGAAGAGGGGGAGGAAACAATGCAAACAGATGCAAACAGATGCATATCGATGCATGACATGACAAGTAATGGTGCCAGGTGTGACCTAACGCAGTAGGAGGCGATAGCGGCGAAGGGGGAAAACAACCGGCAAAGTATCCCTGGTGTTTTGCGTTTTCGGACAGATGAACCGGAGGGGGGAGGTTGCGTGTTCGCTATGCTAGGGATGTGTGGTGGACGAACGGGCTGCGTATCCGGATTCATCTCGTCGTTCCGAGCAACTTTCATGTACAAAGTTTTCCCATTCGAGCTACGATTTATTTTATATTAATTTTAAAAGTATTTTATTTTTTTCTAGAATTAACAAGTTTAATTTAATTAGAAAATATAATTATGATGCCAACATGATTTCAGCATGACGTCAGCAGTCAATGTTGACCGTTGACCTGGTCAACCTAACACGTGGGTCCCACCTGTCAGGGACTGTTTAGCTAATTAACATTAGTTAATTAAGTTAATTGTTTATTAGGCTAATTAAACACAATTAATTAAGTTAATTAATTTAGTTAGTTTAAACAGAATTAATTAAGTTAATTAATTAATTAATTAATTAATATTTAATTTTATTTATTTATTTCATTTATTATTATTATTAAGCATTCTGGGTAGTGGGGCCCATTTGTCATAGGCCCCAGGGGCCTAACGGGTGCGAGCGACGGGTTTCGGGTGCGGTCCGAGCGGGCGCACACCCAGGGGTGCCGTGGCGGACGAGGCCGGTGAGGCCGGGCGGTCGCTGGAGGGGGCGCCGGTGGGAGGGCATCTCGGCGCCACTAGCGACGCGCAAGCCAACAGAAGCTGCCCCAACAGCGGCCCTGCAGTGTAGGTGCAGCCGCAGGCAGCAGAAGGGGCGGGGGCGGCTAGGGGCGCGCGAGCGGGTGCGGTGGAGCGGCCGCGGGAGGAGGAGAGGGCGGCCGGCGGGCGAGGCCATGCGCTGAGGCGGGGAGCGAGGCGGCGCTAGCGAGCACAGCAGAGGAGGCGGGCAGACGCGGGTGGCGCGGCAGTAGCGGGAGGCGGCGATTGGCGTGAGCGCATGCGCGAGGGGGCGGGTGGCGCGAGCGCGTGCGCGAGGCAGCGGCGAGCGGCACGGGGCGTAGCTACAGTAGGGGAAGCGGATGCCAGGGCGGAGCGGGGCCGCGCGGGCGGGGCGCCGCGAGCGCGAGCGCGGGGCAGAGGAGAAGGGGGAGGTAGGTGTGGTCCTCGCGGTGGGTTTGTAGGGTTCAGGGCAACGGTACGAGGAGGCAGTCCGGTGAGGAGGGGCTCCGGCGACGTGGCCTCCGGCGAGGTCTAGGCAGCGTCGGGCGGCAGGCGGCGTGGTTCATTCCCCCGATCCAATCGGGGGGCAGAGGAGGGGAGAGGTGGATCAAGGGAGTGGGTGGGGGAGTGGGGCGACCGGTTAGGGTTTCGGGTGTGGGGAGGGCCTTATAGGCCAGGGCAATTGGGCCGGCTTTGGCCAGCTGGGCCATTCGGCCCAGTGGAGGGGGGCTTTTCATTTTTTTTGTTTTCTATTTTGTATTTTCCTTTTTCTGTTTTATTTATTTTAGAGCATTTTAGTATTTTATAAACAAGTGTTTTCTTTACAATAATTACCTATGTAATATTTGGCACTAATCGGACATTTTTGTTTTAACGCTTGAAAACTTTTATCGTTTGCCATATTTTGAATTTGATTTTTGAACCGGTTTTGAACTAACGCGATATTAGAAACGGTAACGGAGGTGACGTGGCATCATTAGCAGAGTTTCACTGTAGCTTAATTATCCAGGCGTTACATAAGGTGAATGATGAGAACATGCTAGTTCTCAGGAAAGCAGCAAACCTGGACGTCGGTTATTCACCCAACTTAGGGGAATACCTTTTCTACACCTCGCGCATCAAGCAAATCATGCACAAGGAGATATCATGTGTGGAGGAGAGATCAACATGTTTGCCAACTCCCTTAGCCTTGACTACAGTCATCTCCACCCCATTGTTGGTAACACCCTTGTTAACATATGTGTTCTTACTAGCACTGGTATGGTAGTAGTTCGTAATGGCCGCCATTTTATCAGTTTCCTGGAGTGGCATACTTTTTACCCACACCTATGCCTAACTGTTTCTCCATCGAGAATGGATAATTGCATTATGTTGCACAGGAAGGAGATGCAACTTTTGATCAAGAAGGGCCAGAACCTGAACAAGTAACTCGCCACTGACGGAGGAAGAGCAGCCCCAGCAAGACTACACCACCTACGCGGACCTCAACAACCTTTGGGGCTCTATTGATGATATGAGCAACCACGCGTCATCCCTGAGGAGCATGTCCGCTTACATGAACATGAACTTCTCCAACTGGAGCCAAGAGTGGGCTCCTGACCAACCGCCGCAATGATCTCGTCAGTTTGGGCTTGCAAGAGCCTAATGAAAGGATCGAGAAGAGGTGTCTAGAGGGGGGTGATTAGACACTATGTGCCAAAAGTTGCAGTTTTTAATATTCTTAAGTTTAAGTGGAGTTTAAGAACAAGTTTAACAAACACAATACATGTCAAGCAAGCATGCAATGAGTATATGAGCAATCGGAAGTAAAGCATGCAACTTGCAAGAATGTAATGAGAAGGGTTTGGAGTATTCAAACGCAATTGGAGACACGGAGGTTTTTGTCGTGGTTCCGATAGGTGGTGCTATCGTACATCCACGTTGATGGAGACTTCAACCCACGGAGGGTAACGGTTGCGCGAGTCCACGGAGGGCTCCACCCACGAAGGGTCCACGAAGAAGCAACCTTGTCTATTCCATCACGGCCGTCGCCCACGAAAGACTTGCCTCACTAGCGGTAGATCTTCACGAAGTAGGCGATCTCCTTGCCCTTACAAACTCCTTGGTTCAACTCCACAATCTTGTCGGAGGCTCCCAAGTGACACCTAGCCAATCTAGGAGACACCACTCTCCAAGAAGTAACAAATGGTGTGTTGATGATGAACTCCTTGCTCTTGTGCTTCAAATGATAGTCTCCCCAACACTCAACTCTCTCTCACAGGATTTGGATTTGGTGGAAAGAAGATTTGAGTGGAAAGCAACTTGCGGAAGGCTAGAGATCAAGATTCATATGGTTGGAATGGAATATCTTGACCTCAACACAAGTGTAGGCGGTTCTCTCTCTCAAAAACTGTGTATTGGAAGTGTAGGTATGTTCTGATGGCTCTCTCCACGAATGAAGAGTGGGTGGAGGGGTATATATAGCCTCCCCACAAAATCTAACCGTTACACTCAATTTACCAATCTCGGTGAGACCAAAGAGAAAAACTCGGTCGGACCGATTTAGTAAACCTAGTGACCGTTAGGGTTTTCGGTGGGACCGACTAGTTCAACTCGGTGGAACCGATGTGCTAGGGTTAGGGTAAAACCAAGACTCAGTTTCACCGATTACTCAAACTCGGTGGGACCGATTTGGGTAATAAGTGAAACAGAGAGTTGGCCAAGCAAACTCGGTGGGGCCGATTGCATATCTCGGTGGGACCGAAAATATTGCAACAGGTAACAGAGAGTTTGCAAGCCCATCTCGGTGAGACCAAGATCCCATCGGTGAGACCGAACTGATTAGGGTTTCTGGCAGTGGCTATGTTAACTGAACTCGGTGGCTCCGGATAGAAAGAATCAGTGGGGCCGAGTTTGACTTTTGGTTTAGGTCATATGTGGATGTGGGAAGGTAGTTGAGGGTTTTGGAGCATATCACGAAGCACTTTGGGCAAGCAAGCCATTAAGCAACACCTCATCCCCTCTTGATAGTATTGGCTTTTCCTATAGACTCAATGTGATCTTGGATCACTAAAATAGAAAATGTAGAGTCTTGATCTTGAAGCTTGAGCCAATCCTTTGTACTTAGCATCTTGAAGGGGTTCCACATCCTCTAGTCCATGCCACTCCATTGTTGAACTTATCTGAAACATACTAGGTAAAAGTGTTAGTCCAACAAGAGATATGTTGACATTAATTACCAAAACCACCCAGGGAGCACTTGTGCTTTCAATCTCCCCCTTTTTGGTAATTGATGACAACATACATCAAAGCTTTAGATAAAGATATAGAGAATAGCAAGTAAAGCTTTGGAAAGACATGTAACATGCATAGGATCCCCCTACATGTATGCAATCATGTGAATATTGAATATAGGAGCATGTGAATGCATAAACATGACAGAGTAAGCAATGTGTTACATGTATCTTGGCTATATGCATCAGAGCAAATGATGTGAATGTGAGAAATGTACCTTCATGCTCATGAGTCCTTCTTGCAAACAGTATGTACATCAGCAAGAACTTCTCATTCACATGACTGTGATGCATATACTTACCTTGTGGTCTTGAGTTGCCTTAGGATGAGATGAACCTACGCAAACAAGGTTAAATAACACAGATACACCCGCTGAGCAGAGCAAACAAGAGAAACCACAAGAGAAGCAAGGCTGGGATGACATGTAGAGTGAGTACTAAGTACTACATTGAATATAGACATGCCCCCAAAGGTAAAGATATGCAATAAAATTAGAGATTTCCTTCCCTTAGATGTCTTGCTCCCCCTGAATCTGCATGGGATATTGGGAGAAGATAGGGAACAGAAAATCAGAGCAACAAAAAAGAAACAACAGAGCTTGAGCTAAAGCAAGCAACCAAACATGTCTTTCCCCTCTTAAAGACATGTGACATCTCTCCTCTTGAACACCAAGCATCTGGGGTCTTTGATGATATTACTTTCTCCTAGTTGAGAAACTCTCTCCCCCTGAGTATTCTCTCTTTCTCCCCCTATAGGAAGGATTAAGCTTTGATGTGATCTCTCTCTCCCCCTTTGACATCAATTTTCGAGAAGGGCTCTTCTGGACATGTGATACAAATGGGTTGGTCCTTGAGTCACAGAGCAAAGCAGCATGTCTAATATGATGCTGGCGGAGGACAAGAATCATTGAGTGGAGCTGGAGCAAACAAAAATTGGGAATAAGTGGCAAGTTGGTTTTCCTGTGATGAAATCGATGACTCCGAGTTGTGGGCTTCGGTTGCACCGAAGGATTTCGGTTGGGCCGAAGAGAACAAACCGGTGTGACCAAGTTTATCAGAGTGAAACCACTTGTCACCTCAGCTCACTAGACAAGTAAGATCTCACAAGGATATGCAAGGAATTTACTGAAAGATTTGCAATGAATTGGATGCAGAAAATGCAGAACAAAAAGGAAAGAAAATAAACTAAAAGTTCTAGATGAAGTTTTTTTGAAAGGGGAAACAAATATGCAAATGCAAAAGCACGGAGAAACACTAGAGAACTTCATCTAGAAATGGTCGGTGACAAAGTCACCTATGTTAGAGTATATTTGTTGGAAATATGCCCTAGAGGCAATAATAAAAGTATTATTATTATATTTCCTTGTTCATGATAATTGTCTTTTATTCATGCTATAACTGTATTATCCGAAAATCGTAATACACGTGTGAATACATAGACCACAATATGTCCCTAGTGAGCCTCTAGTTGACTAGCTCGTTGTGATCAACAGATAGTCATGGTTTCCTGGCTATGGACATTGGATGTCGTTGATAACGGGATCACATCATTAGGAGAATGATGTGATGGACAAGACCCAATCCTAAGCATAGCACAAAGATCGTGTAGTTCGTTTGCTAGAGCTTTGCCAATGTCAAGTATCTCTTCCTTTGACCATGAGATCGTGTAACTCCTGGATACCGTAGGAGTGCTTTGGGTGTATCAAACGTCACAACGTAACTGGGTGACTATAAAGGTGCACTACAGGTATCTCCGAAAGTATCTATTGTTTTATGCGGATCGAGACTGGGATTTGTCACTCCGTGTAAACGGAGAGGTATCTCTGGGCCCACTCGGTAGGACATCATCATTTGCGCAATGTGACCAAGGAGTTGATCACGGGATGATGTGTTACGGAACGAGTAAAGTGACTTGCCGGTAACGAGATTGAACAAGGTATCTGTATACCGACGATCGAATCTCGGGCAAGTAAAATACCGATAGACAAAGGGAATTGAATACGGGTTGATTAAGTCCTTGACATCGTGGTTCATCCGATGAGATCATCGTGGAACATGTGGGAGCCAACATGGGTATCCAGATCCCGCTGTTGGTTATTGACCGGAGAACGTCTCGGTCATGTCTGCATGTCTCCCGAACCCGTAGGGTCTACACACTTAAGGTTCGATGACGCTAGGGTTATAAAGGAAGCTTGTATGTGGTTACCGAATGTTGTTCGGAGTCCCGGATGAGATCCCGGACGTCACGAGGAGTTCCGGAATGGTCCGGAGGTAAAGATTTATATATAGGAAGTCCTGTTTCGGCCATCGGGACAAGCTTCGGGGTCATCGGTATTGTACCGGGACCACCGGAAGGGTCCCGGGGGCCCACCGGGTGGGGCCACCTGCCCCGGGGGGCCACATGGGCTGTAGGGGGTGCGGCTTGGCCTACATGGGCCAAGGGCACCAGCCCCAAGAGGCCCATGCGCCTAGGGAACCCTAGAGGGAAGAGTCCTCAAGGGGGAAGGCACCTCCGAGGTGCCTTGGGGAGGATGGACTCCTCCCCCCCCTCTTGGCCGCCGCACCAGATGCCATCTGGAGGCTGGCCGCCGCCCCTTGGGGTGGGAAAACCCTAAAGGGGGCGCAGCCCCCTTCCCCCCTATATATATTGAGGCATGGGGCTGCCCATAACACGCGATTAGATCTCTCGTTGGTGCAGCCCTGCCCCTCTCCCTCCTCCTCTTCTCCCATGGTGCTTGGCGAAGCCCTGCGGGATTGCCACGCTCCTCCACCACCACCACGCCGTTGTGCTGCTGTTGGATGGAGTCTTCCTCAACCTCTCCCTCTCTCCTTGCTGGATCAAGGCGTGGGAGACGTCACCGGGCTGTACGTGTGTTGAACGCGGAGGTGCCGTCCGTTCGGCACTTGATCATCGGTGATCTGAATCACGACGAGTACGACTCCATCAACCCCGTTCACTTGAACGCTTCCGCTTAGCGATCTACAAGGGTATGTAGATGCACTCCCCTTTCTACTCGTTGCTGGTCTCTCCATAGATAGATCTTGGTGTTACGTAGGAAAAATTTTGAATTTCTGCTATGTTCCCCAACAGTGGTATCAGAGCTAGGTCTATTGCGTAGATTCTTTGCACGAGTAGAACACAAAGTAGTTGTGGGCGTTGATGTTGTTCAATATGCTTACCGTTACTAGTCCAATCTTGTTTCGACGGTATTGTGGGATGAAGCGGCCCGGACCGACCTTACACGTACTCTTACGTGAGACAGGTTCCACCGATTGACATGCACTTGGTGCATAAGGTGGCTAGCGGGTGCCAGTCTCTCCCACTTTAGTCGGAACGGATTCGATGAAAAGGGTCCTTATGAAGGGTAAATAGCAATTGGCATATCACGTTATGGTATTGCGTAGGTAAGAAACGTTCTTGCTAGAACCCATAGCAGCCACGTAAAACATGCAAACAACAATTAGAGGACGTCTAACTTGTTTTTGCAGGGTATGCTATGTGATGTGATATGGCCATAAGGATGTGATGAATGATATATGTGATGTATGAGATTGATCATGTTCTTGTAATAGGATTCACGACTTGCATGTCGATGAGTATGACAACCGGCAGGAGCCATAGGAGTTGTCTTTATTTTTTGTATGACATGCGTGTCATTGAAGAACGCCATGTAAACTACTTTACTTTATTGCTAAACGCGTTAGTCATAGAAGTAGAAGTAGTCGTTGGCGTGACAACTTCATGAAGACACGATGATGGAGATCATGATGATGGAGATCATGGTGTCAAGCCGGTGACAAGATGATCATGGAGCCCCGAAGATGAAGATCAAAGGAGCTATATGATATTGGCCATATCATGTCACTACTCTATTTGATTGCATGTGATGTTTATCATGTTTATGCATCTTGTTTACTTAGGACGACGGTAGTAAATAAGATGATCCCTTACAAAATTTCAAGAAGTGTTCTCCCCTAACTGTGCACCGTTGCTACAGTTTGTCGCTTCTAAGCACCACGTGATGATCGGGTGTGATGGATTCTTACGTTCACATCCAACGGGTGTAAGACAGTTTTACACAGCGAAAACACTTAGGGTTAACTTGACGAGCCTAGCATGTGCAGACATGGCCTCGGAACACGGAGACCGAAAGGTCGAGCATGAGTCGTATGGTAGATACGATCAACATGAAGATGTTCACCGATGATGACTAGTCCGTCTCACGTGATGATCGGACACAGCCTAGTTGACTCGGATCATGTGATCACTTAGATGACCAGAGGGATGTCTATCTAAGTGGGAGTTCATAAGATGAACTTAATTATCCTGAACATAGTCAAAAGACCTTTTGCAAATTATGTCGTAAGCTCGCGCTTTAGTTCCACTGTTTAGATATGTTCCTAGAGAAAATATAGTTGAAAGTTGATAGTAGCGATTATGCGATCAGTAGAAAGCTTATGTCCTTAATGCACCGCTCAGTGTGCTGAACCCCAACGTCGTTTGTCGATGTTGCGAACATCGGACATACACGTTTTGATAACTACGTGATAGTTCAATTAAATGGTTTAAGTAGAGGCACCAAAGACGTTTTCGAAACGTCGCGGAACATATGAGATGTTTCGAGGGCTGAAATTGGGATTTCAGGCTCGTGCCCACGTCAAGAGGTATAAGACCTCCGACAATTTTCTTAGCCTACAAACTAAGGGAGAAAAGCTTAATCGTTGAGCTTGTGCTCAGATTGTCTGAGTGCAACAATCACTTGAATCAAGTGGGAGTTGATCTTCCAAATGAGATAGTGATGTTTCTCCAAAGTCATTGCCGCCAAGCTGCTAGAGCTTCGTGATGAACTATAACATATCAGGGATAGATATGATGATCCTTGAGGTATTCGCGATGTTTGACATCGCGAAAGCAGAAATCAAGAAGGAGCATCAATTGTTGATGGTTGGTGAAACCACTAGTTTCAAGAAGGGCAAGGGCAAGAAGGGATACTTCATGAAACGGCAAATTAGCTGCTGCTCTAGTGAAGAAACCCGAGGTTGAACCCAAACCCGAGACTAAGTGCTTCTGTAATAAGGGGAACAACCACTGGAGCAGGATTACCCTAGATACTTGGTAGATGAGAAGGCTGGCAAGGTCGATAGAAGTATATTGGATATACATTATGTTAATGTGTACTTTACTAGTACTCCTAGTAGCACAAGGGTATTAGATACCGGTTCCGTTGCTAAGTGTTAGTAACTCGAAATAAAAGCTACGGAATAAAACGGAGACTGTCTAAAGGTGAGCTGACGATATGTGTTGGAAGTGTTTCCAAGTTTAATGTGATCTAACATCGCACGCTCCCTCTACCATCAAGATTAGTATTAAACCTGAATAAAGTGCTCTTGCACCTAAAGGAATGGTTTATTGAATCTTGATCGTAGGGATACACATTTTCATGCCAAAAGATATAAGATAGTAATAATAGTACCACTTACTTGTGGCACTGCCATGTAAGTCATAATGGTATAAAACGCATGAAGAAGCTCCGTGTTGATGGATCTTTGGACTCACTCATTTTTGAAAAGTTTGAGACATGCGAACCATGTCTATTGGTATATATGCATGAAGAAACTCCATTCAAATGGATCGTTTGGACTCACTTGATTTTGGATCACTTGAGATATGCAAATCATACCACATAGGCAAGATGACTGAAAAGCCTCGGTTTCAGTAAAATGGAACAAGATAGCAACTTGTTGGAAGCAACACATTTTAATGTGTGCAGTCCAATGAGTGCTGAGGCATGCAGTGAATATCGTTGTGTTCTTACTTCACAGATGATTCGAGTAGATGTTGAGAATATTTACTTGATGAAACACATGTCTGAATTATTGAATGGTTCAAATAATTTCAGAGTGAAGTAGAAGATCATTGTGACAAGAGGATAAAATGTCTATGATATGATCATAGAGATGAATATCTGAGTTACGAGTTTTGGCACACAATTAAGACATTGTGGAAATTGTTTCGCAATTAATACCGCCTGGAACACCATAGTGTGATGGTGTGTCCGAACATCATAGTTGCACCCTATTGGATATGGTGCGTACCATGATGTCTCTTATCGAATTACCACTATCGTTCATGGGTTAGGCATTAGAGACAACCACATTCACTTTAAATAGGGCACCACGTAATTCCGATGAGATGACACCGTATGAATTATGGTTTAGAGAAACCTAAGTTGTCGTTTCTTAAAGGTTTGGGGCTGCGAAGCTTATGTGAAAAAGTTTCAGGATTAAGCTCGAACCCAAAGCGGATAAAATACATCTTCATAGGACACCCAAAACAGTTGGGTATACCTCCTAATTCAGATCCGAAAGCAATATGAATTGTTTCTAGAATCGGGTCCTTTCTCGAGGAAAGGTTTCTCTCGAAAGAGTTGAGTGGGAGGATGGTGGAGACTTGATGAGGTTATTGAACCATCACTTCAACCAGTGTGTAGCAGGGCACAGGAAGTTGTTCCTGTGGCACCTACACCAATTGAAGTGGAAGCTTATGATATTGATCATGAAGTTTCGGATCAAATCACTGCCGTGCCTCGTAGGGTGACAAGGATACGTGCTACTTCAGAGTGGTACGGTAATCCTGTCTTGGAAGTCATGTTGCTAGACAACAATGAACCTACGAGCTATGGAGAAGCGATGGTGGGCCTGGATTCCGATAAATGGCTTGAGGCCATAAAATCCGAGAGAGGATCCATGTATGAGTACAGATGGATTTCAAAAGGAAGACGGACAATGATGGTAAATGTCACCATTAAGAAAGCTCGACTTGTCGTTAAGATGTTTTCCGACAAGTTCAAGGAGTTGACTACGATGAGATTTTCTCACTCGTAGCGATGCTAAGAGTCTGTTGGAATTATATTAGCGATTACTGCATTATTTATGAAATCTTGCAGATAGGATGTCAAAACATTGTTTCCTCGACGATTTTCTTGAGGAAAGGTTGTATGTGATACAACCGGAAGGTTTTGTCAATCCCGAAAGATGCTAATAAGTATGCAAAGCTCCAACAATCCTTCTAAGGACTGGAGTGAGCATCTCGGAGTTGGAATGTATGCTTTGATGATGATCAAAGATTTTGGGTTTGTACAAAGTTTATAAGAAACTTGTATTTCCAAAGAAGTGAGTGGGAGCACTATAGAATTTCTGATGAGTATATGTTGTTGACATATTGATGATCAGAGATGATGTAGAATTTCTGGAAAGCATATAGGGTTATTTTGAAAGTGTTTTTCAATGGAAAACCTGGATTAAGCTACTTGAACATTGAGCATCAAGATCTATAAGGATAGATCAAAATGCTTAATAATACTTTCAAATGAGCACATACCTTGACATGATCTTGAAGGTGTTCAAGATGGACCAGTCAAAGAAGGAGTTCTTGCCTGAGTTGTAAGGTACGAAGTTAAGACTTAAAGCTCGACCACGGCAGAATAGAGAGAAAGGACGAAGGTCGTCCCCTATGCTTAAGACGTAGGCTCTTCAGTATGCTATGCTATGTACCGCACCTGAAGTGTGCCTTGCCATGAGTCAGTCAAGGGGTACAAGAGTGATCCAAGAATGGCTCACAGGACAGTGGTCAAAGTTATCCTTAGAAATTAGTGGACTAAGGAATTTTCTCGATTATGGAGGTGGTAAAAGAGTTCGTCGTAAAGGTTACGTCGATGCAAGCTTAACACCTATCCAGATAGCTCTAAGTAGAGATACCGGATACATATATTGGAGCAACAATTTAGAATAGCTCCAAGTAGAACAGTTATTTTGAATAGCTCCAAATAGAGCGTGGTAGCTGCATCTAGGAGATGACATAGAGATTTATAAAGCACACACGGATCTGAAAGGTTCAGACCTGTTGACTAAAACCTCTCTCACAAGCAACATGATCAAACCTAAAACTCATTGAGTATTAATCACATAGTGATGTGAACTAGACTACTGATTCTAGTAAACTCTTGGGTATTAGTCACATGGCGATGTGACCTGTGAGTGTTAATCACATGGCGATGTGAACTAGATTATTGACTCTAGTGCAAGTGGGAGACTGTTGGAAATATGCCCTAGAGGCAATAATAAAAGTATTATTATTATATTTCCTTGTTCATGATAATTGTCTTTTATTCATGCTATAACTGTATTATCCGGAAATCGTAATACACGTGTGAATACATAGACCACAATATGTCCCTAGTGAGCCTCTAGTTGACTAGCTCGTTGTGATCAACAGATAGTCATGGTTTCCTGGCTATGGACATTGGATGTTGTTGATAACGGGATCACATCATTAGGAGAATGATGTGATGGACAAGACCCAATCCTAAGACTAGCACAAAAGATCGTGTAGTTCATTTGCTAGAGCTTTGCCAATGTCAAGTATCTTTTCCTTAGACCATGAGATTGTGCAACTCCCGGATACCGTAGGAATGCTTTGGGTGTACCAAACGTCACAACGTAACTGGGTGGCTATAAAGGTGCATCACAGGTATCTCCGAAAGTGTCTGTTGGGTTGGCACGAATCGAGACTGGGATTTGTCACTCCGTGTAAACGGAGAGGTATCTCTGGGCCCACTCGGTAGGACATCATCATATGCGCAATGTGACCAAGGAGTTGATCACGGGATGATGTGTTACGGAACGAGTAAAGTGACTTGCCGGTAACGAGATTGAACAAGGTATTGGATACCGACGATCGAATCTCGGGCAAGTAACATACCGATAGACAAAGGGAATTGAATACGGGATTGATTAAGTCCTTGACATCGTGGTTCATCCGATGAGATCATCATGGAACATGTGGGAGCCAACATGGGTATCCAGATCCCGCTGTTGGTTATTGACTGGAGAACGTCTCGGTCATGTCTGCATGTCTCCCGAACCCGTAGGGTCTACACACTTAAGGTTCGATGACGCTAGGGTTATAAAGGAAGCTTGTATGTGGTTACCGAATGTTGTTCGGAGTCCCGGATGAGATCCCGGACGTCACGAGGAGTTCCGGAATGGTCCGGAGGTAAAGATTTATATATAGGAAGTCCTGTTTCGGCCATCGGGACAAGTTTCGGGGTCATCGGTATTGTACCGGGACCACCGGAAGGGTCCCGGGGGCCCACCGGGTGGGGCCACCTGCCCCGGGGGGCCACATGGGCTGTAGGGGGTGCGCCTTGGCCTACATGGGCCAAGGGCACCAGCCCCAAGAGGCCCATGCGCCTAGGGAACCCTAGAGGGAAGAGTCCTCAAGGGGGAAGGCACCTCCGAGGTGCCTTGGGGAGGATGGACTCCTCCCCCCCCCTCTTGGCCGCCGCACCAGATGCCATATGGAGGCTGGTCGCCGCCCCTTGGGGTGGGAAAACCCTAAAGGGGGCGCAGCCCCCTTCCCCCCTATATATATTGAGGCATGGGGCTGCCCATAACACGCGATTAGATCTCTCGTTGGTGCAGCCCTGCCCCTCTCCCTCCTCCTCTTCTCCCATGGTGCTTGGCGAAGCCCTGCGGGATTGCCACGCTCCTCCACCACCACCACGCCATTGTGCTGCTGTTGGATGGAGTCTTCCTCAACCTCTCCCTCTCTCCTTGCTGGATCAAGGCGTGGGAGACGTCACCGGGCTGTACGTGTGTTGAACGCGGAGGTGCCGTCCGTTCGGCACTTGATCATCGGTGATCTGAATCACGACGAGTACGACTCCATCAACCCCGTTCACTTGAACGCTTCCGCTTAGCGATCTACAAGGGTATGTAGATGCACTCCCCTTTCTACTCGTTGCTGGTCTCTCCATAGATAGATCTTGGTGTTACGTAGGAAAATTTTTGAATTTCTGCTACGTTCCCCAACAATATTGACTTAGGAGTCAAGTGAGAGCACTTGATCATAGATCATACTCATCGTTTAAGCTCAGAATGGGGTTACCATTTTTCGTTTAAGCCTTTTTATGTATTCACATCTTGTCGAGTTTCTTTGACTCATAACTTGGAGTAAAGCCTCTCTAAGATGGAATAACATACCTTGGGTGGTGGTGTTGATCTTGTTCATGTAGTTGAACTTGTGTGGGTTGCTCAAGGTTGATGTAGTTCATCAAGGGTTGGGAGCACCACTTGGAGTTTGAGTTCATCTACCTACATGGGTTATCTTTGCAAGGAAGAGCACTTGTGTATCCAAAATGACAATCATGAGACTCAACATGGAATTTGCTAAAGGATATGTTTGAATGGTTTCGTGCTTCCTTGTCTTCAACCACCATTGTGTAGAGACTTGGTGATGTAGAGATTGCTCAAGATGTGAGTGAGTCGCAATCTCATAGATTTAGATTCAACCAAGTACCTACACGGGTTAGATAACATGCAAGGTACAAATATATCCAAGACATATGAATAGCATCATAAGAGAAATATCGAGGATTAGTCATAGGCTCATGCCTCGCATGTATCAAATGGAGTTCCTACTCCAAGTTTGAAGCATCAATGATGTTCAATTCACCTCTCAAACCACAAAACACTTTCTAATCAAGTGGTTTAGTGAATATATCCGCCAATTGCTTATTGGTGCGAACATGCTTAAGGTTAATGTCCCCTTTTTCAACATGATCTCGAATGAAATGATGACGAACTTCAATATGCTTAGTTCGAGAATGTTGCACGGGATTGTGAGCAATCTTAATAGAACTTTCATTGTCACATAGAAATGGAACATGTTTCACATATATCCTATAATCTTTAAGAGTTTGGGTCATCCAAAGTAATTGAGCACAACATGAACCAGCGGCAATGTATTCCGCTTCGGCGGTGGATAAGGATACCGAGTTTTGTTTCTTGGAATACCAAGACACAAGAGATCTACCAAGGAATTGACAAGTACCCGAAGTGGATTTTCTATCAACCTTGTCTCCGGCGTAGTCCGAATCGGAGTAGCCAACAAGATCAAAAGAGGACCTCTTAGGATACCAAATGCCAAAATTTTGCGTATGGATTAGGTATCTCACTATCCTTTTCACAGCCTTAAGATGACATTCTTTAGGAGCAGCTTGATATCGTGCACACATGCACACACTTAGCATAATATCGGGATGAGAGGCACATAGATATAACAATGAACCAATCATAGAGCGATAAACCTTTTGATCAACTGGTTCACCATCTTTGGTTAAATCAAGATGTCCACTAGTAGGCATGGGTGTAGTCATACCTTTGCATTCTTGCATATTGAACTTCCTGAATAATTCATTGGTGTACTTCGTTTGAGATACAAAGGTACCTTCCTTAGTTTGCTTGATTTGCAGACCGAGAAAGAATTTGAGTTCACTCATCATAGACATCTCAAACTTCTCCAACATTACCTTTCCAAACTTCTCACTAAAATGAGGGTTAGTTGAACCAAATATGATATCATCAACATAAATTTGGCACACAAATAGTTCTCCATTAACCCTTTTAGTAAAAAGAGTAGAATCAAGTTTACCAATTTCAAAGCCTTTTTCAATAAGGAACTTGGTCAAGCATTTATACCATGCTCTAGGAGCTTGTTTAAGACCATAAAGGGCTTTGTGAAGTTTGTAAACATGATTAGGTTTCTTAGGATTGACGAAGCCAGGAGGTTGCTTAACATAAACTTCCTCTTCGATTTTGCCATTTAGAAAAGCATTTTTAATGTCCATTTGGTACAAGGTGATATCATGATGATTAGCATAAGCAAGTAAGATGCGAATGGACTCAAGTCTAGCAACGGGAGCATATGTCTCACCATAGTCCATACCTTCAACTTTTGTGTAGCCTTGGGCGACAAGACGTGCTTTGTTACGAACCACTTGTCCATCTTCATCTTGCTTGTTGCGAAACACCCATTTGGTACCAATGATGTTGTGGTTGTTGTCGGGCTTCTCGACCAAAGTCCACACTTGATTTCTCTCAAAGTTGTGTAGCTCTTCATGCATAGCGTTTATCCAATCTGGATCCTCCAATGCTTCTTCAACCTTCATAGGTTCAATGCTAGAGGTGAATGAGTAATGTTCACAAAAGTTAGCTAAACGAGTTTTAGAGCGAGTGATTCTCCCGGTTTGGATATCATTGTAGATTTGCTCGACGGGATGATCCTTAGCAATTCTTGCTCGAACTCGTGAAAGCTTTTGCTTGGGTCGGGGTGGAACATCCTCTTCATCTTGTGCTTCTTGTTGGCCTTCTTCATTGTTGACGTTGTCGTTCTCTTGTCGTGGTGGAGAAGGAGGTTGTTGATGTTCATCTTGGTGCACTTCCTCGTTTTCTTCATCTTGGCGTGTCCCACTTGTGGATGCTTCTGTATCAACTCTTGGTTCGCCTTGTCGTGAGGTAGAAGCTTCCACTTGGACGGACGAGGTACTCTCCTTCACTTCCGTTGGACGAATCTTGCCAATGGACAAGTCTTGAATTGCTTCCGAAGGGTCTTTGTCTCCTACATCAATTGGCAATTTCTCTACTTGCGAGCCGTTAGATTCATCAAACTTCACATCTACCCTCTCTTCAACCTTTCGGGTGAAATTGTTGTAGACACGGTAAGTGTGAGAGTTTGAGCCATACCAAGTAGGAAACCTTCATGAGATTTAGGAGCAAATTTAGAACGACGATGCTTATCAAGAATGTAGCACTTTGAGCCGAATACTCAAAAGTATCCAACTTGGGGTTTGTTACCGGTGAGGAGCTCGTATACCGTCTTGTCGAGTAGCTTGTGAAGGTACAAGTGATTTGTTGCATGACAAGCTATCTCAACCGCTTCCGCCCAAAAGTGCTTTGGCGTTTTATACTCATCAAGCATCGTTCTTGCCATCTCGATAAGAGTCCGGTTCTTCCTTTCAACAACTCCATTTTGTTGAGGTGTGTACGTAGCCGAGAACTCGTGTGAGATCCCTTCTTCATCAAGAAAGGTGTCCACATTTGCGTTCTTGAACTCCGTTCCGTTGTCACTCCGAACCTTCTTGGTCTTCACATCAAACTGATTTTGGGCCTTCCTAGTGAAGTTTTTGAAGATCTTTTGGACCTGCGATTTGTCATCAAGAAAGAACACCCACGTAAATCTTGAAAAATCATCAACTATGACTAGACCAAATGAGTTACCACCGAGACTCTTGTAGGCATTTGGACCAAAGAGACCCATGTGAAGTATCTTGAGTGGCCTTCTTGTGGTCATGATGTTCTTCGCGCGATGACTTCCTCCAACTTGTTTCCCTGCTTGACAAGCACTACAAAGTCTATCCTTGTCAAATATGACATGTTTTATTCCAAGGACATGATCACCTTTAATAAGCTTATCAAGATTTCGCATACCAACATGACCTAGTCTTCTATGCCACAACCAGCCTTTAGAAGATTTGGCAATTAAGCAAGTTTTAGGTTGAGCCTTTTTAGTGAAATCAACAATGTAAAGATCTCCTCTACGTATACCGGTAAAGACCATTTTATGATTATCTCTACGAAACACTTGGCAGTCTACTTCAG
>NC_041390.1:306462571-306466069 GCF_002162155.2 Triticum dicoccoides | reverse complement strand
GTATTCATGTTCAACATCATCTTGTGATTGATCAATTCCTAGAGAGGGCAATTCATTAGATAAATGATCATTTCTATAGTTATCTTTATGAATTCTAATAGCTCTGGAAATGATGTTGCTAATGATTCCAACATCTCCTTTGGCACTCGTAAGATTAATAAGCTCAAATAAGCAGTCACCAAATTTGGGATCATTGGAACTCATCTTAGTCAAAGCAATAGACTTATGGAGGATTTCATCTAGATCTTTCAAGGAGTAATTAGGAAAGAGTTCCTCAAGGAATTTCCATATGGTGTAGGCACACTTAAGAGTCGGCAAACATCCAATCAAGTTTCTAGGCAAGCCTCTAGTGATAAGATTAACAGTCCTAAGATTGCGAATCATGTTAATATCTTCAGCTAGGGTAGGGTGCAAAGGATCAACATGAGGTGCAAAAGGGCTAGTAATGTACTTGTTCAAATGATATTCATTAAAAATCTCAAACATTTCATTTTTCCACTCATGAAAATACTCTCCATCAAGAATAGGCACTCTATGTCTAAGACTCCCCAAAGTAGACACATCCATCTTCCTCCAATGGTGTTTAAACCAAGGCAATGGAGACCAATGCTCTGATACCAATTGAAAGGATCGAGAAGAGGTGTCTAGAGGGGGGTGATTAGACACTAAGTGCCAAAAGTTGCAGTTTTAAATATTCTTAAGTTTAAGTGGAGTTTAAGAACAAGTTTAACAAACACAATACATGTCAAGCAAGCATGCAATGAGTATATGAGCAGCGGGAAGTAAAGCATGCAACTTGCAAGAATGTAATGAGAAGGGTTTGGAGTATTCAAACGCAATTGGAGACACGGAGGTTTTTGTCGTGGTTTCGATAGGTGGTGCTATCGTACATCCACGTTGATGGAGACTTCAACCCACGGAGGGTAAAGGTTGCGCGAGTCCACGGAGGGCTCCACCCACGAAGGGTCCACGAAGAAGCAACCTTGTCTATTCCATCACGGCCGTCGCCCATGAAGGACTTGCCTCACTAGCGGAAGATCTTCACGAAGTAGGCGATCTCCTTGCCCTTACAAACTCCTTGGTTCAACTCCACAATCTTGTCGGAGGCTCCCAAGTGACACCTAGCCAATCTAGGAGACACCACTCTCCAAGAAGTAACAAATGGTGTGTTGATGATGAACTCCTTGCTCTTGTGCTTCAAATGATAGTCTCCCCAACACTCAACTCTCTCTCACATGATTTGGATTTGGTGGAAAGAAGATTTGAGTGGAAAGCAACTTGCGGAAGGCTAGAGATCAAGATTCATATGGTTGGAATGGAATATCTTGACCTCAACACAAGTGTAGGCGGTTCTCTCTCTCAAAAACTGTGTATTGGAAGTGTAGGTATGTTCTGATGGCTCTCTCCACGAATGAAGAGTGGGTGGAGGGGTATATATAGCCTCCCCACAAAATCTAACCGTTACACTCAATTTACCAATCTCGGTGAGACCAAAGAGAAAAACTCGGTCGGACCAATTTAGTAAACCTAGTGACCTTTAGGGTTTTTGGTGGGACCGACTAGTTCAACTCAGTGGAACCGATGTGCTAGGGTTAGGGTAAAACCAAAACTCGGTTTGACCGATTACTCAAACTTGGTGAGACCGATTTGGGTAATAAGTGAAACAGAGAGTTGGCCAAGCAAACTCGGTGGGGCCGATTGCATATCTTGGTGGGACCGAAAATATTGCAACAGGTAACAGAGAGTTTGCAAGCCCATCTCGGTGAGACCGAGATCCCATCGGTGAGACCGAACTGATTAGGGTTTCTGGCAGTGGCTATGTTAACTGAACTCGGTGGCTCCGGATAGAAAGAATCGGTGGGGCCGAGTTTGACTTTTGGTTTAGGTCATATGTGGATGTGGGAAGGTAGTTGAGGGTTTTGGAGCATATCACGAAGCACTTTGGGCAAGCAAGCCATTAAGCAACACCTCATCCCCTCTTGATAGTATTGGCTTTTCCTATAGACTCAATGTGATCTTGGATCACTAAAATAGAAAATGTAGAGTCTTGATCTTGAAGCTTGAGCCAATCCTTTGTCCTTAGCATCTTGAAGGGGTTCCACATCCTCTAGTCCATGCCACTCCATTGTTGAACTTAGCTGAAACATACTAGGTAGAAGTGTTAGTCCAACAAGAGATATGTTGACATTAATTACCAAAACCACCCAGGGAGCACTTGTGCTTTCACCTAAGCTTGGGGGAGGTTATCACCACTTCTACATCAAGATGTGGCGGTACATCAATAAATTGTAATGAGACTATACTTAAGCTCAAAGAGCTTCAAAACACTCGTGTTGGTCTGTTCCAACACTTCACTTTTTATTTACTTTTGCTTTTATTTGCTTTTGATTTGTTTTTTCCTTTGCGATTTTTCGGTTGCAAGTTAGTTTTCAAAAAACCAAAAACCAAAAAAATAGAATAAGCTTTGATTTGCTCTTGTTATTATTTAACCCCTTGGAGTTCATTTGCATTTTGTTTTCGGAGTTGATCTATTCCAGGACAACAAGGAATGCAAGAGTAAAGAAGAGAAGTGTGTAAATTCGCAATCATGAAGGTATGTGCTACGACCCCCCCCCCCCCGTCTTTTGCACTTGGATACTTAGAGTGTAGTATGTGTGGATAGGAGTGAGTCTTGATAGTTGATGCAAAGGTTTTGTTTCCTCTGTTAGCTAAAATAATTTTGTAGCCTTTGTTTCCTTTAGTTTAGACAACTAAGGCTTGTCATGGGCAGTTTTGAAAATGAAATGAAATTAACCAAGTATAACTTTGCACAAGAGAAAGTCTTTCAAAACTTGGGAGTTGAGAAATTGTAGGGAAGTGATGTTTAAACGTGCTCAACCTCATGTTGTTAATTTTCATAGACCTGATAGCACTTGCAGATTAAATTATCTGTAGGAACTTAGTTGAAAGGTGGGTGAGATTATGCCAAAAATCAGTGTTGTATATCTCAACATGGTGTTACAGCTTCCGGCTGGTACTATGGCCTTTTCTACTAAATGCGCGTTTACATGTGCAAATGTGGCTTCGTCATCCTTCTTGATGTTATGCTGAGGAGTCCGCTAGCCAATGAACGATCCACCAAGAGCGATAGCTCGGATTTTGTTGTGCAATTGTCACGACAGATGTCCTAGAGCAAGGACTTAGTCATAGGACCATCGCACTAGGAAGCTTAAAGGGGTTAATCGGGACAAAGGACACGAGAGAGTTTTTATACTAGTTCGGCCCCTTATGATGAAGGTAAAAGCCTACGTCTAGTTGGTACTGGTATTGCTGAGGTTTCGATCTCCAAGAGGCTCAACTCGCCGGCTTGGTTATCGACTTGGTTGTTTCTTGCCCTAAGCCGATTCCGGGTCGTCCCCTTATATACATGGGTTGACACCCGGTGGCCTACAGAGTCCCGGCCAGCTTATAATCGTGTCCGGCTCGGTGACTTCCTTTACATGCCTTTCTTTACAAGTC
>NC_041390.1:306455816-306460520 GCF_002162155.2 Triticum dicoccoides | reverse complement strand
CCCTGCCGGATAAACTTACCGTTGCTGAACGCAAGAAGCTGCTTCCATCTATCAGAAGAATCAATGGCTTGTTGGGGAACGGTTTAACCGGAGTTGATCTAACCCGCTGCTGGATCTCATGGCGGATTATTCCATTAAGCCGTCGCTCAAAGTTGATGTATGAATATGGTGGAGACCCGGATGACTCTCTCCGTCATACCCCGGTTCAACTAACCGAGGAAGATGTTGTCGCAATGTCAAATGTTCTGGTGAATGCGAAGTATGAAGATTGCAGTGTTGTTGGGTTAAATCCCTTCTGTAAATTTAACCCGGTTCCAGAAGTAAGGGAATTCTGATCTTTTTCCTTTGTATTCTGTCCAGCCGTATTGTTTATCACTGATCCTTCCCCGATAGATTTCGGCTATGAGTTTGTTACCGTACGTAGTAGCAACACTACAAACGAATATTATTCGGCTTTCTCTTGAATGGATGTGTATGTGGTAAATAAAGGGGACTGGTCAAAAGAGCTTGAAAGAGACATTCTTGCTAAAGGTCCATAGTTCCCAAATATTAAGCCACAGCGAAAACCTATGCATGATCACTTATTTGGCATAATCTCCTTCACGTGAAGTTCCAGCAAACAATGATTGAAACAAAGTGTTTAAGAGCCTAGAGGAGGACACAATTATGGGTGTTTTCAAGAGCACTTGAGCATCATGTTTTACTATATGCTTTCTACTCCCTAACTTATGTTTTCATGGCTCTATCTTAAGA
The DNA here is from genome assembly GCF_002162155.2 of Triticum dicoccoides. Taxonomy (NCBI): domain Eukaryota; kingdom Viridiplantae; phylum Streptophyta; class Magnoliopsida; order Poales; family Poaceae; genus Triticum; species Triticum dicoccoides. The sequence continues at coordinate 306,459,767 of NC_041390.1, read as the reverse complement.
AACTCTTCCATGCATTCCCGGCAAGCAAGTGTTTTCTAGATTAAAAGAAATGAAGTGTTGCAAAGTTGTTTTATCTAGTAGATCATAAACTTTGTGTTGATTATCATTACTTCACTAACACTTACACTATAACCATGCCGCCAGTATATCTATGATAAGTTTTCAAGTCAAGAAGCAGAGGGCTATCTAGGCATACCGATCGTAAGTGAGCCAAAACCTTCTCGTTATTTCAGTTTAAACAACTGAGTTCCTTATGATTCGAATGTCTCTCTATGTTGCTCGAGGACGATCAAGTTTATCCTTTGGAGGGTTAATGAGTGATATCTTTACACTCATTTCAACCTTGTTTAAACCGAGATATTTCATTAAAAGAGATAAATTTTGCTTCAATATTGTCACTAATGACTAATGAATGCAAATGATTTCATAAATCCTCTCTTTAATATTTTTTCCACTGGAAATGGGCTAAAAAGGGAAGATATCACATGGAGAAAGGAAAGGGAAGGAAATGGGGAGAAATAAATCATCAGGAGGCACCAGAAGGCCTCTAGAGCAGCAGCGCTCACGTGAGTGGCCGTTGATGTGGAAACTGAGGCAGCTCGTCCACCTAAACAACTTTTATGAAGGGGACCCCATCGAAATATTAACAGAACTATCAGAGAAGGAGCGTCAAGCACAACCACAACCCATTCAACATCATCTCCATCCACAAACCCTAGCCGCCGCCATTTTCCCCTCCATAGCCATCTCCACCACATAGCCCTCTCTCATCTAGTTCATACTTGTAATCATGAATCGCACAAAGCATCCATTGTAAGACATATTGCAACCAATCAATCAATCTCAAGATGTGTCCTTCAATGATTTCTTCTCGTGATCTAATCTCCATGTGTGAGTAGTCCAGTAAGGTATGGGGTGAAGCATGAGCCTTGCAGCCGCATGTATTTGGTGAAGGGACCAATGGAAGTCTTTGACACAACGTCTTGTATGTGTGAAATAAAATTACATCATGAAGTATGTCTTGTCTTGTCTGCGATCTTCATCCATGCAGGTACCCAGAATCATGGAGATCGAGCGCCGGAGAGGTTAGGAGCAAGGGGACCATGAAATGTTATATCAAACACCGGTGAAGTAAGATTTAGTAGGGTAACATGGATCATAACCTTGGGGATTCATGAGGTGTAGTCATTGAACGTCCAAAGCTTTGTCTAATATTATTATCTTAATTATCGGGGCAACCCCGCGAGACGGATAGGGCCTTCGGTAGGACAACTGATTCTTGATGCAGGACTCATGTCGGTCAGGATGTTATTTGGACACATCCCCCATTCCAAACGAAGCAAGCACCTCTTAATGGGTGACTTCTCGAGCACAAACTAATATCATTTTTTTATCCCAACACCAATACATAGCATTAAGACCTCATCCCCGTACCTTCTTTTTATTATAAGTGTTTGAATCACTATTTGCTTGTTGATCCGGTCAAAAGTTGGATTTGACACTTTGGCAAAAGATTGCTAGAGACCCCATTCTTTCAAGGGAATCTTCCTCTCGTGGGTTCGATAACCCATGGTCACCTCTGGGAAAAAAGGTGCGGGATACTCCTTTTAGTTCCAATACCAGATCAATAAAAAGGAGATATTAGTGCCTGTTAAGCCTCTACGTATAAAGTTTTCCCTAGTAATGAAAGCATAAACAAGATGATAAATCATAGAGTATCACTCCTACTTCCATGACCATTCCTATTTCCACTTCCATGGCTATCCACGCTTCTTTGATGCTAGAATTTTTGCCTTCATCCACTCACGATATTGCAGTTAGGACTCAGACATGCGGGGCTTGTGAACATTACCTTGTATTCTTGATCCATTTTCTTCATGTGTGCTTTGTCGGCAAGAACTCTCAACTTCTCTTCTTGGATTACCGCCTTGTGCTCCTTGATTGCCACTTTGCGCTTCTCCATTGACCTCAAACCACCTTAAGTCCTTGTTTTTACTTCCTCCAACTTGCTTTTGCTAGCTATGATCTCTTCGACTGCAGTCTTGAACATAACTTCATCTCCTCCATCTTTTGTTTGTCTCTCTCACCTCTTCTTCGATGCGACTTCTTTGCAATGATGCTTGAAGTTGTGGTGGGACTGGGATTTGGACTTCATCAACATCATCGTCCGTATCGTCATTGTTGTGCACTTGTGCAGCCTACGATGGTTTAGCCTTCCTACATCTCCACTTATTGTGCTCATTGTTCCTATTTGTTGAATCATTGTTGCGTCAACAAGGGAACATGACAAAAGACCTGTTTTTTGGATACCTACGCTCATACAACTCGTTTATTTAGTTGAGCTATCAAGTTTAAAATTTCACATCGGAAACTTGGGTGTAAACAGTTCATAAAACTGTTTGAACAATAAATCAATAAATACCACCCCACCCCACCCCACCCACCTCGCCATGCCCTTTGTCACTCAACTAGGTTTGGCACGGTTTATCGAAACAGATACAATGCCATGATAGTGTCATGCAATGCGCTTCTAATAGGTCTTCAGGCTTTGATTGGTCCCTTCTATTGGATCAATGCTTACATGAAATTTCTCTGCCTCTACTTTGTTTCGAAAGCAACACCACCTTGATTATCGTCATCCTCAAACGAAGTTTATAAAGACATATCCTCTGCCTACTGCCTCGTTCACCATTCTCCTGATTGCTGACTACATTATCGTAATTATAAACTAATGTGCGCTACAAATTTTCATATAAAATTACAATCGTATACTATCAAAACTAACCAACTATTTTTGCCTATCCCTTTCATGATACACCTCATTGGCACTATACATGCTGAAGTCATCATCGACCACAGGGTAGGCAGAGATAGTCGGTGGCATCTGCATAAAGGACGCATGCAGGGTCGCAGTGAAGCTCGCTGACGACGGCATGGAGGAGCAGCCTTGGCTGCACCTCCCCCACCTGATAGAGGCAAAAGTGTCTCATCTTTCGATGAGATGGTAGCTATCATTTTGGAGGAAGTCGACTTTGACGATCCGACTACGAACATGCGAGGACGTCCGGCCTTGGAAATCGCTAAACCAACTCCGAGAGGTTATTGACCACGCCGGAGCATGATCAACCTGACCACGAATGTCTGTTTCCTGGAGGCAAACAAAGAACAAGTAAGAAACTAAGATTGCAATCTGGATATTGCGAATATAAGAGGAAAGCTTTATTGATCAAGGTGGGGTTCTGTGATGTATTGGTCTGGTCGTTGAACACAAATGAAGTACGTGAAGTTGCAGCTATGGCAAACTTTTAATCTAAACAAAACTCAAAGTCTAAACGACGCCCTAAGGGCTATATATATGAAGGAAGAGGGGAGAATTCCGTGGCCCTTGGAGAGGGGGTCCGAAACCAACCCTAACTCTTGTTTCCTCACACATACGAACTCTAAAAATAGTCTATACTTGAGTATTTTGAAATTACATGGGTCTGGCCCAATAATAAGGTGACGCAGCACCTAGAACAGCCTCTGGACGAAATTTATGAAGTGGCCTCTTGTTTATTTCGTCCAAAGCTTTATGCACTCCTTATGATGGCTTCAAAGTCTTGAAAGCATCACTTACAACTCCGTTCTTGTTTCCCTTGCGCATGCCATCATCTCCATGCTTGGTCTTGCTCCAGTGTTCATCTCTCTTGTCCATGCCAGGCCCTTCATTTGTAAGAAAAACAAATATATCCAATTTAGACAGCATCATATTCTCATGAACATTAGAAGCATTACCAAGAAACGAAAATACCTAATAATTTAATTGGCATGCGCGAGCTCTAGTAATTGGTCCAATATATGTAGCAGTAGGGGTTTATGGCTGTAACAATGGTATTGATGTCCTCATCACCCCCCCCCCCTCCCTTGGAAGAGCATGTTAGGTAACGTAGCAATAATTCAAAATTTTCCTAC
>NC_041390.1:306446165-306455573 GCF_002162155.2 Triticum dicoccoides | reverse complement strand
GTGTCACCAAGATCAATCTATGGAGTCATCTAGCAACGAGGGAGGAGTGGATCTACATACCCTTGTAGATCGCGCGCGGAAGCGTTCAAGAGAACGGGGTTGATGGAGTCGTACTCGTCGTGATCCAAATCACTGAAGATCCTAGCGCCGAACGGACGGCACCTCCGCGTTCAACACACGTACGGAGCAGCAACGTCTCCTCCTTCTTGATCCAGCAAGGGGGGAGGAGAGGTTGATGGAGATCCAGCAGCACGACGGCATGGTGGAAGTAGCGGGATTCCAACAGGGCTTCGCCAAGCGCTGTGGGAGGAGGGAGATGTGTCATGGGAGGGAGAGGGAGGCGCCAGGGCTTGGGTATGGTTTCCCTCCCTTCCCCCCACTATATATAGGGCCAAGGGAGAGGGGGAGGGCGCAGCCTTGCCCCTTCCTCCAAGGAAGGGTGCGGCCAAGGGGGGAGGAGTCCATCCTCCCCAAGGCACCTCGGAGGTGCCTTCCCCTTTTAGGACTCTCCCCTCCTCTTGTCCCTTTGGCGCATGGGCCTCTAGGGGCTGGTGCCCTTGGCCCATGTAGGACAAGGCGCACCCCCTACAGCCCATGTGGCCCCCCGGGGCAGGTGGCCCCACCCGGTGGACCCCCGGGACCCTTCCGGTGGTCCCGGTACAATACCGGTGATCCCGAAACTTGTCCCGATGGCCGAAATAGCACTTCCTATATATAATTCTTTACCTCCAGACCATTCCGGAACTCCTCGTGACGTCCGGGATCTCATCCGGGACTCCGAACAACTTTCGGGTTATCGCATACTAATATCTCTATAACCCTAGCGTTACCGAACCTTAAGTGTGTAGACCCTACGGGTTCGGGAGACATGCAGACATGACCGAGATGACTCTGCGGTCAATAACCAACAGCGGGATCTGGATACCCATGTTGGCTCCCACATGTTCCACGATTATCTCATCGGATGAACCACGATGTCAAGGACTTAATCAATCCCGTATACAATTCCCTTTGTCTAGCGGTATTGTACTTGCCCGAGATTCGATCGTCGGTATCCCTATACCTTGTTCAATCTCGTTACCGGCAAGTCTCTTTACTCGTTCCGTAACACATCATCCCGTGATCAACTCCTTCATCACATTGTGCACATTATGATGATGTCCTACCGAGTGGGCCCAGAGATACCTCTTCGCTTACACGGAGTGACAAATCACAGTCTCGATTCGTGCCAACCCAACAGACACTTTCGGAGATACCTGTAGTGCACCTTTATAGTCACCCAGTTACGTTGTGACGTTTGGTACACCCAAAGCACTCCTACGGTATCCGGGAGTTGCACAATCTCATGGTCTAAGGAAATGATACTTGACATTAGAAAAGCTTTAGCATACGAACTACACGATCTTTGTGCTAGGCTTAGGATTGGGTCTTGTCCATCACATCATTCTCCTAATGATGTGATCCCGTTATCAACGACATCCAATGTCCATGGTTAGGAAACCGTAACCATCTATTGATCAACGAGCTAGTCAACTAGAGGCTTACTAGGGACATGGTGTTTTCTATGTATCCACACATGTATCTGAGTTTCCTATCAATACAATTATAGCATGGATAATAAACGATCATCATGAACAAGGAAATATAATAATAACTAATTTATTATTGCCTCTAGGGCATATTTCCAACAATCTCCCACTTGCACTAGAGTCAATAATCTAGTTCACATCGCCATGTGATTAACACTCACAGGTCACATCGCCATGTGACCACCATCCAAAGAGTTTACTAGAGTCAATAATCTAGTTCACATCACTATGTGATTAACACTCAATGAGTTCTGGGTTTGATCATGTTGCTTGTGAGAGAGGTTTTAGTCAACGGGTCTGAACCTTTCAGATCCGTGTGTGCTTTACAAATCTCTATGGCATCTCCTAGATGCAGCTACCACACTCTATTTGGAGCTATTCCAAATAACTGTTCTACTATACGAATCCAGTTTACTACTCAGAATAATCTGGATTAGTGTCAAAGTTTGCATCGGCGTAACCCTTTACGACGAACTCTTTTACCACCTCCATAATCGAGAAAATTCCTTAGTCCACTAGTTACTAAGGATAACTTTGACCGCTGCCCTGCGATCCATTCTTGGATCACTCTTGTACCCCTTGACTGACTCATGGCAAGGCACACTTCAGGTGCGGTACACAGCATAGCATACTGTAGAGCCTACGTCTTAAGCATAGGGGACGACCTTCGTCCTTTCTCTCTATTCTGCCATGGTCGAGCTTTAAGTCTTAACTTCATACCTTACAACTCAGGCAAGAACTCCTTCTTTGACTGATCCATCTTGAACACCTTCAAGATCATGTCAAGGTATGTGCTCATTTGAAAGTTCCATTAAGCGTTTTGATCTATCCTTATAGATCTTGATGCTCAATGCTCAAGCAGCTTAATCCAGGCTTTCCATTGAAAACAGTTTTGAAATAACCCTATATGCTTTCCAGAAATTCTACGTCATTTCTGATCAACAATATGCCAACAACATACACTCATCAGAAATTCTATAGTGCTCCCACTCACCTTTTTGGAAATACAAGTTTCTCATAAACTTTGTATACACCCAAAATCTTTGATCATCTCATCAAAGCGTACTTTCCAACTCCGAGATGCCTACTCCAGTCCTTAGAAGGATTGTTGGAGCTTTGCATACTTATTAGCATCTCTTAGGATTGACAAAACCTTCCGGTTGTATCACATACAACCTTTCCTCAAGAAAATCGTCGAGGAAACAATGTTTTGAAATCCTATCTGCAAGATTTCATAAATAATGCAGTAATCGCTAATATAATTCCAACAGACTCTTAGCATCACTACAAGTGAGAAAGTCTCATAGTAGTCAACTCCTTGAACTTGTCGGAAAAACATCTTAACGACAAGTCGAGCTTTCTTAATGGTGATACTTACCATCATTGTCCGTCTTCCTTTTAAAATCCATCTGTACTCAACAGCCTTACGACCATCGAGCTGTTCCGCCAAAGTCTACACTTTGTTTTCATACATGGATCCTCTCTCGGATTTTATGGCCTCGAGCCATTTATCGGAATCCGGGACCACCATCGCTTCTCCATGGCTCGTAGGTTCATTGTTCTCTAGCAACATGACTTCCAAGACAGGATTACGTACCACTCTGAAGTAGTACGCATCCTTGTCATCCCACGAGGTTTGGTAGTGACTTGATCTGAAGTTTCATGATTACTATCATAAGCTTCCACTTCAATTGGTGTAGGTGCCACAGGAAAAACTTCCTGTGCCCTGCCACACACTAGTTGAAGAGACGGTTCAATAACCTCATCAAGTCTCCACCATCCTCCCACTCAATTCTTTCGAGAGAAACTTTTCCTCGAGAAAGGACCCGATTCTAGAAACAATCCTTTATTGCTTTTGAATCTGAGACAGGAGGTATACCCAACTGTTTTGGGTGTCCTATGAAGATGCATTTATCCGCTTTGGGTTCGAGCTTATCAGCCTGAAACTTTTTCACATAAGCATCGCAGCCCCAAACTTTTAAGAAATGACAGCTTAGGTTTCTCTAAACCATAGTTCATACGGTGTCATCTCATCGGAATTATGTGGTGCCCTATTTAAAGTGAATGTGGTTGTCTCTAATGCCTAACCCATAAACTATCATGGTAATTCGATAAGAGACATCATGGTATGCATCATATCCAATAGGGTGCAGTTATGATGTTCGGACACACCATCACACTATGGTGTTCCAGGCTGTATTAGTTGTGAAACAATTTCCACAATGTCTTAATTCTGTGCCAAACTCGTAATTCAGATATTCATCTCTATGATCATATCATAGATATTTTATCCTCTTGTCACGACGATCTTTCAACTTCACCCTGAAATTACTTGAACCTTTCAATAATTCAGACTCGTGATTTATCAAGTAAATATACTCAACATCTACTCAAATCATCTATGAAGTAAGAACATAACGATATCCACTACACGCCTCAGCACTCATTGGACTGCACACATCAAAATGTATTACTTCCAACAAGTTGCTTTCTAGTTCCATTTTACTGAAACCGAGGCTTTCAGTCATCTTGCCCATGTGGTATGATTTGCATGTCTCAAGTGATTCAAAATCAAGTGAGTCTAAACGGTCCATTTGCATGGAGTTTCTTCATGCAAATACACCAATAGACATGGTTCGCATGTCTCAAACCTTTCAAAAACGAGTGAGCCCAAAGATCCATCAACATGGAGCTTCTTCATGCATTTTATACCGATATGACTTACGTGGCAGTGCCACAAGTAGGTGGTACTATCATTACTATCTTTTGGCATGAACATGTGTATCACTACGATTGAGATTCAATAAACCATTCATTTTAGGTGTAAGACCATTGAAGGTATTATTCAAATAAATAGAGTAACTATTATTCTCTTTAAATGAATAACCGTATTGCGATAGACATAATCCAAACATGTCTATGCTCAACGCAAACACCAATCTCGATGGTAGAGGGAGCGTGCGATGCTTGATCATATCAACATTGGAAACACTTCCAACACATATCGTCAGCTCACCTTTAGCTAGTCTCCGTTTATTCCGTAGCTTTTATTTCAAGTTACTAACACTTAGCAACCGAACCGGTATCTAATACCCTGGTGCTACTAGGAATACTAGTAAAGTACACCTTAACACAATGTATATCCAATATACTTCTATCGACCTTGCCAGCCTTCTCATCTACCAAGTATCTAGGGTAATTCTGCTCCAGTGGCTGTTCCCCTTATTACAGAAGCACTTAGTCTCGGGTTTGGGTTCAACCTTGGGTTTCTTCACTAGAGCAGCAGCTGAATTGCCGTTTCATGAAGTATCCCTTTGTTCCCTTGCCCTTCTTGAAACTAGTGGTTTCACCAACCATCAACGATTGATGCTCCTTCTTGATTTCTACTTTTGTGGTGTTAAACATCGCGAATATCTCAAGGATCATCATATATGTCCCTGATATATTATAGTTCATCACGAAGCTCTAGCAGCTTGGTGGTAATGACTTCGGAGAAACATCACTATCTCATCTGTAAGATCAACTCCCACTCGATTCAAATGATTGTTGTACTCAGACAATCTGAGAACAAGCTCAACAATTGAGCTTTTCTCCCTTAGTTTGTAGGCTAAGAAAATCGTCGGAGGTCTTATACCTCTTGACGTGGGCACAAGCATGAAATCCCAATTTCAGCCCTCGAAACATCTCATATGTTTTGCGACGTTCCAAAATGTCTTCAGTGCCTCAACTCTAAACTGTTTAACTGAACTATCACGTAGTTATCAAAATTTGTATGTCAGATGTTCCCAACATCTACAGACGACTTTCGAGGTTCAGCACACTGAGCGGTGCATTAAGGACATAAGCCTTCTATGAAGCAATGAGGACAATCCTCAGTTTACGGACCTATTCCGCATAATTGCTACTATCAACTTTCAACTAAATTTTCTCTAGGAACATATCTAAACAGTAGAACTAAAGCGCGAGCTACGACATAATTTGCAAAATCCTTTTTGACTATGTTCAGGATAAACAAGTTCATCTTATGAACTCCCACTCAGATAGACATCCCTCTAGTCATCTAAGTGATTACATGATCCGAGTCAACTAGGCCGTGTCCGATCATCACGTGAGACGGACTAGTCAACGTCGGTGAACATCTTCATGTTGATCGTATCTACCATACGACTCATGCTCGACCTTTCGGTCTTCTGTGTTCCGAGGCCATGTCTATGCACATGCTAGGCTCGTCAAGTTAACCCTAAGTGTTTTGCATGTGTAAAACTGTCTTACACCCGTTGTATGTGAACGTAAGGATCTATCACACCCGATCATCACGTGGTGATTCGAAACGACGAACTTTAGCAACGGTGCACAGTTAGGGGAGAACACTTCTTGAAATTTTAATGAGGGATCATCTTATTTACTACCGTCGTTCTAAGCAAATAAGATGTATAAACATGATAAACATCACATGCAATCAAATAATAGTGACATGATATGGCCAATATCATATAGCTCCTTTGATCTCCATCTTAGGGCTCCATGATCATCTTGTCACCGGCATGACACCATGATCTCCATCATCATGATCTCCATCATCGTGTCTTCTTGAAGTTGTCTCGTCATCTATTACTTCTACTACTATGGCTAACGCTTTAGCAATAAAGTAAAGTAATTACATGACGTTTAAGTTGACACGCAGGTCATACATAAATAAAGACAACTCCTATGGCTCCTGCCGGTTGTCATACTCATCGACATGCAAGTCGTGATACCTATTACAAGAACATGATCAATCTCATACATCATATATATCATTCATCACATCCTTTTGGCCATATCACATCACATAGCATACCCTGCAAAAAACAAGTTAGACGTCCTCTAATTGTTGTTTGCATGTTTTACGCGGCTGCTATGGGTTTCTAGCAAGAACGTTTCTTACCTACGCAAAGACCACAACGTTATATGCCAATTGCTATTTACCCTTCATAAGGACCCTTTTCATCGAATCCGATCCGACTAAAGTGGGAGAGACAGACACCCGCCAGCCACCTTATGCAACTAGTGCATGTTTGTCGGTGGAACCGGTCTCACGTAAGCATACGTGTAAGGTTGGTCCGGGCCGCTTCATCCCACAATGCCGCCGAATCAAGATTGGACTAGTAATGGCAAGATAATTGACAATATCGATGCCCACAACTACTTTGTGTTCTACTCGTGCATAGAATCTACGCATAGACCTAGCTCATGATGCCACTGTTAGGTAACGTAGCAATAATTCAAAATTTTCCTACGTGTCACCAAGATCAATCTATGGAGTCATCTAGCAACGAGGGAGGAGTGGATCTACATACCCTTGTAGATCGCGCGCGGAAGCGTTCAAGAGAACGGGGTTGATGGAGTCGTACTCGTCGTGATCCAAATCACCGATGATCCTAGTGCCGAACGGACGGCACCTCCGCGTTCAACACATGTACGGAGCAGCGCTCCTCCTTGTTGATCCAGCAAGGGGGAGGAGAGGTTGATGGAGATCCAGCAGCACGACAGCATGGTGGAAGTAGCGGGATTCCAACAGGGCTTCGCCAAGCGCTGTGGGAGGAGGGAGATGTGTCATGGGAGGGAGAGGGAGGCGCCAGGGCTTGGGTATGGTTTCCCTCCCTTCCCCCCACTATATATAGGGCCAAGGGAGAGGGGGAGGGCGCAGCCTTGCCCCTTCCTCCAAGGAAGGGTGCGGCCAAGGGGGGGAGGAGTCCATCCTCCCCAAGGCACCTCGGAGGTGCCTTCCCCTTTTAGGACTCTCCCCTCCTCTTGTCCCTTTGGCGCATGGGCCTCTAGGGGCTGGTGCCCTTGGCCCATGTAGGCCAAGGCGCACCCCCTACAGCCCATGTGCCCCCCCGGGGCAGGTGGCCCCACCCGGTGGACCCCCGGGACCCTTCCGGTGGTCCCGGTACAATACCGGTGATCCCGAAACTTGTCCCGATGGCCGAAATAGCACTTCCTATATATAATTCTTTACCTCCGGACCATTCCGGAACTCCTCGTGACGACCGGGATCTCATCCGGGACTCCGAACAACTTTCGGGTTATCGCATACTTATATCTCTATGACCCTAGCGTCACCGAACCTTAAGTGTGTAGACCCTACGGGTTCGGGAGACATGCAGACATGACCGAGATGACTCTCCGGTCAATAACCAACAATGGGATCTGGATACCCATGTTGGCTCCCACATGTTCCACGATGATCTCATCGGATGAACCATGATGTCAAGGACTTAATCAATCCCATATACAATTCCCTTTGTCTAGCGGTATTGTACTTGCCCGAGATTCGATCGTCGGTATCCCTATACCTTGTTCAATCTCGTTACCGGCAAGTCTCTTTACTCGTTCCGTAACACATCATCCCGTGATCAACTCCTTGATCACATTGTGCACATTATGATGATGTCCTACCGAGTGGGCCAAGAGATACCTCTCCGCTTACACGGAGTGACAAATCCCAGTCTCGATTCGTGCCAACCAAACAGACACTTTCGGAGATACCTATAGTGAACCTTTATAGTCACCCAGTTACATTGTGACGTTTGGTACACCCAAAGCACTCCTACGGTATCCGGGAGTTGCACAATCTCATGGTCTAAGGAAATGATACTTGACATTAGAAAAGCTTTAGCATACGAACTACACGATCTTTGTGCTAGGCTTAGGATTGGGTCTTGTCCATCACATCATTCTCCTAATGATGTGATCCCGTTATCAACAACATCCAATGTCCATGGTTAGGAAACCGTAACCATCTATTGATCAACGAGCTAGTCAACTAGAGGCTTACTAGGGACATGGTATTGTCTATGTATCCACACATGTATCTGAGTTTCCTATCAATACAATTATAGCATGGATAATAAACGATCATCATGAACAAGGAAATATAATAATAACTAATTTATTATTGCCTCTAGGGCATATTTCCAACAAAGCAGCCTTGGCAGCACCTTGCGCCTAGATGGCAAGTTCAACAGGTAATATGGACTCCTTAAAAAGTACTGCCTATGATCCAAAAAATAAAAAGTTAAGAGTACGCAATTTCTTAACTCGAGGCAGAAATATGTAAAGAGTATGATTACAGCAAGGCTCTAGCAGCACGCACAAGCACCAGCCGCCCAGTTACCTCCACTCCTACTCGACCACTACTCACAAAATATGCTAACTCCTTGTGCTCTCACTCTAACCCAGGACCTAAGAACATCTCCAGACGCGCCTCCATAACAGCCCTAGGAGTTTTTTTTAGCACAGGCATTAAAAAAGTGTCCCAATCACACCCCCACAGGCTCGCTTTACATCGGAATTTACGAAATCTACGACCCGCGCTCGCAAGGCAATTCTAGAGAATCGGGGGCAGCTGAAGCACCGGCACTAGTTTTTGGCTACAAAAGGCCCACTGTCAGCCTTTAATCTCTCTCTCTCCTTCCTTTTTTTAACTAGCCCACCACGTGCAGTGCCAGTGCATGCAAGAATCTTCTCTTTCTCCTCCACGCTCCACCACGCCCTCATCCATCGTCACTGCCTGCGCCGGCTCCGGACGGGCGACACTGGTAGAAAAAGGGCCTATAGTCCCGGTTCATAAGGGCCTTTAGTCCCGGTTCCGAAACCGGGACTAAAGTGTCGGTACTAATACCTCCCCCCTTTAGTCCCGGTTCAATCCAGAACCGGGACTAAAGGCCCTCCATGTGGGCAGTGCGCAGAGCCCAGTCAGGAGACCCTTTGGTCCCGGTTGGTGGCACCAACCGGGACCAATAGGCATCCACGCGTCAGCACTTCTGTGGCTGGG
>NC_041390.1:306440665-306446000 GCF_002162155.2 Triticum dicoccoides | reverse complement strand
CTGGGGTTTTTGTTTTTTTTTTGAAAGGGGGGGGGGGTTGGCGGTTTTGGGGGGTTAATTTAGGTGTTTCATATATTGTGTTATCTACTTATAATTAATAGAGAGAAGTGTCTTCTGTTATGTCCGTGCTTGGTCGACGCTACGTACTATACATACGTATATAGAGAGGACTAGACACGCTAGCTAGCTAGTAAGCAAACGAAGGAAACAGAAGATCATCATGAACATATATGCATATATACAGAGAGAAGTGATATCGACCACCTCTCCTTCTCCGAGAGATTGGTCGAACAACAAGTTCTCGTATATCTATTTGACACTACCGGCTACATATATACAATAATTATCTCTTACAAATATAATCATACGGACTCAGGGTCCACATAGAATTCTCCGTCTTTAGGGATCACGTGGTCAAGAAAGAATGCCGCCAATTCCTCTTGAATTGCTCGCATGCGAGCTGGTGCTAGGAGTTCATCCCGCTTCCGAAACATCTAATTTGAAGAAGGGGGTCAATACATATATATATATATAAATGAATGAAACTCAACACAAATGATAGTAATAAAATAAAATTGTGAATGTTGTTATTTACGTACTTCATATTGTTCGTTAGAGTACCCGCCCCGCTCACAGGTCGTGTGGCGGATGGACTCGCAGATGTAGTATCCACAGACATCATTCCCTTGTTCCTGCCACAACCACTTTACAAGAAATAGAGGTCAATCAAACTGATAAGCAAGAATGCTAAATGGTATTGATGAAACTAGCGCTTGAATCACTAGGAGATGCGCGGAACATGCTACTATAGTACTTACTTTCGGGTGTCTAAATTCCAGCTCCTTCGGCAGTCCCGGAACTGTTTTGGTGAATTTTCTCCAAACCCTGCCGGACAAAGAAAACAATTACTTGATATCAGGAAATGAACAAAGTTGCTGATATGGTGGATAATGATCGATTTAACTTACTTCTTGAGGATTTCAGTCATGTCCGCATACTCCTTGGGATCTTTTCGTTTAGAGTCCAAGACGGTTACTACTCCCTGCTCAAGCTTAATCTCTAGGAGAATATAGTGGAAACTGCACACACATGCATAACTCATGAATTACATTACTATAACCTTGACTAATATATAAGGGAAACCGAATACGCACAAGACAGTAACACTCACCTGAAGTTGTAAGGAAAGAGTATTATATCTTTGTTTTGATTTATTACGAACGATCGTAGCAAGTTGGCCTCGGTAGCTGCGGCATGAAGTTTAACCTGAGTTGCATCTATGAGATATGTGTTAATGAACCCAATATCACCGACTTGTCTTTTCTTCAATTCGGCGATCTTCAATCTGCATAATATAGTGAGGATGATTATAAATACATGCAATGAAAGAGCTAAGCTATATAGAGAAACTTAATGACAGAAGTAGTACTACTTACAGAAAGTACCAGGCGACCGTTGTTTTATCGAGGGCCAATTGATTGAAAAACTGATAGAACTCCTCAAATGGAACAGGCAACAGATCAATTCCAATGAGGTCATGCTCCTTTTTAACTTTCACATACAAAGTACTCCTCCCCCCAGAGTCTCTGCAGATTTTCAAGTACCAATCATGCAATCTTCGCATCATCGTTCATAGAGATCTTTCATCTTTGACGAGAGGCTTCCCGTACTCGTATCTTTCTATTTGCACCTCCATGGGTTCATAATGTACTTCGTCGGGCAGGTAATCTGCAAGATTGCTATAACCGGGCACCATCCTCGGATCATTATCGATGTTGTGGCTAGGCACCTTGAGCGGGGGGCACGATTGCTTCGCTTGTTCGCCGAGCTGGGCAATTTGTTTCCCAGCTCGTCGTTCTTTCAGCCTATGATCACTGACAGTACTTCCCGACCGCTCCGCTTCGACAAATTCCTTTCCAATAATGCGGTCATAGTTTCCTTTCGGCGGATCAGATTTCGGTGGTTTTGTCAGGGCAGCCAGAGTGCGCTTCACTTTCACCCGATCTACCTTCTCCTCCGGAGGTGGATGTTTCTTTGCTTTCACCCCTTCAAAGAAGTTCCTCACTTCTTCTCGCGCGATCTCGGCGTTCTCCTCCAGGGTCCTCTCATATGGTAACTTCTCTGGAGTCTTCAGAGAAGGACCGAATCTGTATGTCCTCCCGCCTCTGGTTGTACTGCTAGACGCCGACCGAGCAGACGGAGCGGTTGTCTTCTTTACTTGCTTAAGCGGCGGTGGAGAAGGACTACGATGCGCCGGAGCAGCTGGAGCGGCGGCAGGTCTCTTCCGCCCTTGCTGATGAGGCGGAGAAGGAGGAGGCTCGCTGCTCGGGCGCGTCGGCGCAGGCGGAGAAGTAGGCGGAGTGCCGCCACGCGCCGGAGAAGGAGCCGGCCGAGGGCCCTGATCGTCACTCGCCGGAGGAGGAGGCGGTGGAGGCGGAGTGCCCTGACTCACCGGAGGAGGAGGAGGAGGCGGTGGCGTCCAGTTCGGAAGGTTGATGAGCTCCTTCCGCCATAGGCATGGAGTCTTCAGAGCAGACCCCAGCCGAGTCTCCCCTTCACCAGTAGGGTGGTCAAGCTGGAGGTCCTCAAATCCCTCCGTTATCTCATCCACCATCACCCTAGCATATCCTTCTGGAATCGGCCGGCAGTGAAAAGTTGCGCCGGGTTCAGTAGGATAATCAGAGCCAACAACCGCCTTGACCTTCAAATTCATCCATTGCGTCATAAGGTGGAAATTTTGAGACTCCGTTATAGCATCCACGGGATAGCTGGCAGGAGCCGTCAAGGCATGCTCCAGCTGAAGCAGCTCGGTGGAAGCCACGCTGCTTCTGCGCTGAGATGGCGGGGTAGCTTCGGGGGAGGTTTCGGCAGTACGTTTGCTGCGATTTGCTTCTCATTCCTCTATCACGTCTACCCTTGCTTGCAGCGCCTGTATTTGGGTCTGCTGCACTTTTTTCCTCCTCTCATGGGATTTGTAACCGCCTCCGTCCGGAAACCCAACCTTCCACGGAATGGAGCCTTGCGTGCCTCGTGTCCGTCCAGGGTGCTCAGGATTCCCGAGGGCCATTGTGAGCTCGTCGTTCTCTTTGTCTGGAAAGAACGTCCCTTCCTGCGCTGCTTCGATATACTGCTTAAGCTTACTGACCGGTATGTCCATTTGATCGTTCATCCAAATGCACTTCCCTGTTACAGGGTCCAGTGTTCCGCCAGCCCCGAAGAACCAAGTCCGGCAACGGTCTGGCCAGTTAATTGTCTCTGGTTCAATCCCTTTATGAACCAGATCATTCTCAGTCTTGGACCACTTAGGCCGGGCTACGAGGTAGCCACCTGACCTCGTGCGATGGTGAAGCTTCTTCTTCGCAGCATTTTGCTTGTTTGTCGCCGACATCTTCTTACTCTTTTCTGATGTCTTGTGGGCCACAAATGCGGTCCAGTGATCTCTGATCTTCTCATATCTGCCCTTGAATTCTGGTGTCTCATTATTTTCGACAAACTTATTCAGCTCTTTCTTCCACCTCCTGAATAGTTCTGCCATCCTCTTCAGAGCAAAAGACTTGATTAATTTCTCTTTAACTGGGTTCTCTAGATTATCCTCAGGTGGTAGTGTGAAATTTGACTTCAGCTCAGTCCAAAGATCATTTTTCTGCATATCATTGACATAAGACACCTCAGGGTCTTCTGTAGCCGGCTTAAACCATTGCTGGATGCTTATCGGGATCTTGTCACTAACCAGAACCCCGCACTGAGCAACAAATGCGCTCTTTGTCCGGAGGGGTTCAATAGTTGGCCGTCGGGTGCGATTGCTATGATCTCAAACTTTTCATCCCAGCTCAACTTTTTCTTCGGGCCTCGTCTCTTTACCGAAATTGTGCTCGATTCGGAGGGCTAGAAAAAAGAACAAAGACTTAATTAATATGTGTACATACCAAAACAATGAATGCATCAATCAGCTAGTCAGCATAGGCTTAACTAATATATATACCTGGCCGGACTCGATTCGGTCACCGGAGCCGTCATCACGGTCTCCTTCTTGCACCGGCATTGGGTCACCGGAGCCGTCCTCATGTTCTTCTTCTTGCACCGGCATTAGGTCACCGTAGCCAGCTTGTTCACCCTCTCCTTCCAGACCATCGGTTTCGTTGAGAAACAACGAGATGGCATCACTTCCTTCTGCGATTATGTCCCTCAACAACGCTTCTTTTGTTGCTTCGTCTAGGGCGGTGTCCATAGTTTCTACAAATATTTACAACATGGCAATTATTATTCAAACATGACAGATGGATATATTAGTGCCAAACATAGAACTAGCTACCTAATCATAGTAAGCTATCGGGAGGGGGTATATATCGACAACGACGACACTACATCTATGTCCCTCGACGACCCTCGTTCCCGATAAAAAAAGAGGAAGAAGAAGAAAAATAAGAGGAGAAGAAAGAATAGAGGAGAAGATCTCCTCTATTCTTTCTTCTCCTCTTTTTTTTCTTCCTCTTCTTTTTTTATCCTCTTCTTCCTCTCATGTTCGATAGGATCGCCGAGGGGTCGGGAGGTTGCCTAGTGTCAAGGGATTCAACAAAACCATGTCTTCATCATTAGGCGAAAGTAACATGTGCATGATGGTACGAAGCTCTTCAAAGTTGTTCTGGAACGGAGTCCCAGATAGGATAATTCGCTTTTTGGTACAAAGTTCAGCAAGAGCCTTCCGAATATCGCTATTTGGAAGGCCTTTGCTGAATTCGTACCAAAAGGCGGATTATTCTATCCGGGACTCCATTCCAGAACAACTTTGCAGAACTTCGTACCAACATGCCCTGGTTACTTCTGGCTAATGATGAAGGCATGGATTTCTTCAATACTTTGACACTAGGAAACCTCTCACTACTTCCGGCTAATAAGAATAAGAAGAAGAAGAAGAAGAAGAAGAAGAAGAAGAAGAAGAAGAAGAAGAAGAAGAAGAAGAAGAAAAGAAGAAAAAAAAGAGGAGAAGAAGAAAGGAATAGTGGAGAAAAGAGAAAATAGAATATATTCTATTTTCTCTTCTTCTCCACTATTCCTTTGTTCTTCTCCTCTTCTTTTTCTTCTTTTTTCTTCTTCTTATTTATTTCTCCTCTTCTTTTCGGTAGAGGAAACCCTAAATAGCTAGCAAGTATCGTGGGTGTGAGATACATGTGGCCTTCGGTGTCGGACACTACATCCACGTCCCACAAGTGACGTGGGCGTCGAAGCCCGCGCCACTTGTGGGATGTGGGTGTAGTGTCCGACACCGACGGTACATGTATCTCACACTGACGATACTTTCTATTTAGGGTTTCTCCTCTACCGCTCCTCGACCTCT
>NC_041390.1:306439365-306440552 GCF_002162155.2 Triticum dicoccoides | reverse complement strand
TCTTCTTCCTCTCCTCTTCTTCTCCCTCTTCTTCCCCTTCTTCCTCGCCTCTCTCATGAATGTCCGGCGTTCTCGACCCCCCCCCCCACGTGTCGAAGAAAAAAAAGAAGAAAAAAAAAGAGGAGAAGAAGAAAGGAATAGAGGAGAAAAGAGAAAATAGAATATATATTCTATTTTTCTCTTCTTCTCCTCTATTCCTTTCTTCTTCTCCTCTTCTTTTTCTTCTTTTTTCTTCTTCTTATTTATTTCTCCTCTTCTTTTCGGTAGAGGAAACCCTAAATAGCTAGCAAGTATCGTGGGTGTGAGATACATGTGGCCTTCGGTGTCGAACACTACATCCACGTCCCACAAGTGACATGGGCGTCGAAGCCCGCGCCACTTGTGGGATGTAGGTGTAGTGTCCGACACCGACGGTACATGTATCTCACACCGACGATACTTTCTATTCAGGGTTTCTCCTCTACCGCTCCTCGACCTCTCGACGACCCTCGTTCCCGATAAAATAAAGAGGAAGAAGAAGAAAAAAAAGAGAAGAAAGAATAGAGGAGAAGACTTCCTCTTCTTCCTCTCCTCTTCTTCTCCCTCTTCTTCCCCTTCTTCCTCGCCTCTCTCATGAATGTCCGGCATTCTCGACCCCCCCCCACGTGTCGAAGAAAAAAAAGAAGAAAAAAAGGAGGAGGAGAAGAAAGGAATAGAGGAGAAAAGAGAAAATAGAATATATATATTCTATTTTTCTCTTCTTCTCCTCTATTCCTTTCTTCTTCTCCTCTTCTTTTTCTTCTTTTTTCTTCTTATTTATTTCTCCTCTTCTTTTCGGTAGAGGAAACCCTAAATAGCTAGCAAGTATCGTCGGTGTGAGATACATGTGGCCTTCGGTGTCGGACACTACATCCACGTCCCACAAGTGACGTGGGCGTCGAAGCCCGCGCCACTTGTGGGATGTGGGTGTAGTGTCCGACACCGACGGTACATGTATCTCACACCGACGATACTTTCTATTTAGGGTTTCTCCTCTACCGCTCCTCGACCTCTCGACGACCCTTGTTCCCGATAAAATAAAGAGGAAGAAGAAGAAGAAAAAAGAAGAGAAGAAAGAATAGAGGAGAAGACTTCCTCTTCTTCCTCTCCTCTTCTTCTCCCTCTTCTTCCCCTTCTTCCTCGCCTCTCTCATGAATGTCCGGCGTTCT
>NC_041390.1:306438777-306439355 GCF_002162155.2 Triticum dicoccoides | reverse complement strand
CTCCCGATAAAAAAAAGATGAAGAAGAAGAAAAAAAAAAGAGGAGAAGAAAGAATAGAGGAGCCTCTTTTTTTTTCTTCCTCTTCTTTTTTATCCTCTTCTTCCTCTCATGTTCGATGACCCTCGACCCCGATAACATTTTTTTCCCCGATAACATTTTTTTCTCCGAGATAGTTAGTGTTCCCGAGTGAACCGGAGGGGGACATTTTTTTTCTACGAATGTTCTATATACATACATCCATCGATATCATTCCATACATACATATACACCTACATTATATATGAACAAAAAAATATCAAAATTCATCATACATACATGTACAGTATATATGAACAAAAATTATAAACTTTCTCCCCAACTCATACATACATACATACATACATCTACATCATATCAATATTTTGCAAATTAAGGAGCAGGGAAGGAAGGAAGGGGGGAGGATGCGGCGGTAGCTACCTCTCCCAGAGGGATCGGGGAGGAGATGCGGGCGGCCAGCGTCGGGGGCGACGGCGATGAGGACGGGCTCGAGGTCAGCGAGGGCGAGGGCGACGGCGGGGCGCGCTCGGCGGCGGCGGACG
>NC_041390.1:306384229-306437386 GCF_002162155.2 Triticum dicoccoides | reverse complement strand
ACAAAAATTATAAACTTTCTGTTAGTGCCATTAGTTTTAAATTTTAAATAGTTTAAATTTGAATTTTTAAAAATTTGTGTGAATCACTAGTTTATGAATAACTTTACAATAAAATTAGAAAAAATTTCTTCTTTGCTATTTATTTTTTATTTATACTTACAATTAAATACTTATAGTTTGATTTTAGGTCACAAAAATTATATTGTTTTTGCTATTGAAGAATATTATAGTTTTATTTTAGTTGATCATAACATAATATTTTAATTGATTGTTTTTATTTTCATAAAAGTTTTGTAGTTTATTCTGTTTGTTATTAATTCATTCTTTGAGCTAAATGACTCTGAAATTGGAAAGCATTTTAAAATGAACTCTGAAAAGGTTGAAAGTTGGCATGGTATCATCATTTCACCCACATAGCATGTTCCAAAAAATAGAGAGGGTTATGACAAAAACTTGATGCACTTCGTGTACAAAATGGACAATCACTTTCGAAGTATCAAAGTTTCAAACCATAAGACATGAAAGCATTTCAAATGAACTCTGAAAAAGTTGAAAGTTGGGATGGTATCATAATTTCACCCACATAGCATGTGCATGTACAAAACAGGCAATGGTAGCATGTTCGTCTGTTACAAATTTGGCATGGTATCATCATAATAGTTGCGGGAGAAAGTCTTCACTTTTTCTTCGCTTGTGTCATTTGCTTATTGCGCCGTAACCATGGATAATCTTCATTGTTTATCAGGATACTTGGGTCAGCCTTGACATTGAAGGGAGGAATTTCATGAAACTTTTCATAATCTTCAGACATGTCTGCCTTGCCGTCCACTCCTAGGATGTCCCTTTTTCCTGAAAGAACTATGTGGCGCTTTGGCTCATCGTATGATGTATTCGCTTCCTTATCTTTTCTTTTTCTCGGTTTGGTAGACATGTCCTTCACATAGATAACCTGTGCCACATCATTGGCTAGGACGAACGGTTCGTCAGTGTACCCAAGATTTTTCAGATCCACTGTTGTCATTCCGTACTGTGGGTCTACCTGTACCCCACCGCCTAACAGATTGACCCATTTGCACTTAAATAAAGGGACCTTAAAATCAGGTCCGTAGTCAAGTTCCCATATGTCCACTATGTAATCATAATATGTGTCCTTTCCACTCTCGGTTGCTGCATCAAAGCGGACACCGCTGTTTTGGTTGGTGCTCTTTTAATCTTGGGCGATCGTGTAAAATGTATTCCCATTTATCTCGTATCTTTTGTAAGTTAATACAGTCAAAGATGGTCCCCTGGACAACAAGTACAACTCATCACAAATAGTGTTGTCACCTCTGAGACGTGTTTCCAACCAACTGCTGAAAGTCCTGATGTGATCACATGTAATCCAGTCGTCGCACTACTCCGGGTGTTTGGAGCGCAGACTGTTCTTGTGTTCATCGACATACGGGGTCACCAAGGTAGAGTTCTGTAGAACTGTGTAGTGTGCTTGAGACCAAGAATATCTGTCCCTGCATATTATTGAGTCTCTTCCAAGAGTGCCTTTCCAGTCAGTTTCCCCTCATACCGCGATTTAGGGAGACCTATCTTGTTAAGGACAGGAATAAAGTCAACACAAAACCCGATAACATCCTCTGTTTGATGGCCCATGGAGATGCTTCCTTCTGGCCTAGTGTGGTTACGGACATATTTCTTTAGGACTCCCATGAACCTCTCAAAGGGGAACATATTGTGTAGAAATACGGGCCCCAGAATGACAATCTCGCCGACTAGATGAACTAGGACGTGCGTCATGATATTGAAGAAGGATGGTGGGAACACCAGCTCGAAACTGACAAGACATTGCGCCACATCACTCCTTAGCCTTGGTACGATTTCTGGATCGATCACCTTCTGAGAGATTGCATTGAGGAATGCACATAGCTTCACAATGGCTAATCGGACGTTTTTCGATAGAAGCCCCCTCAATGCAACCGAAAGCAGTTGCGTCATAATCACGTGGCAGTCATGAGACTTTAGGTTCTGAAACTTTTTCTCTGGCATATTTATTATTCCCTTATATTCGACGAGAAGCCAGTCGTGACCTTCACACTGAGCAGGCATTTAAAGAAGATTTCTTTCTCTTCTTTCGTAAGAGCGTAGCTGGCAGGACCTTTATACTGCTTCGGAGGCATGCCGTCTTTTTCGTGCAAACGTTGCAGATCCTCTCGTGTCTCAGGTGTATCTTTTGTCTTCCCATACACGCCCAAGAAGCCTAGCAGGTTCACGCAAAGGTTATTCGTCACGTGCATCACGTCGATTGAGGAGCGGACCTCTAGGTCTTTCCAGTAGGGTAGGTCCCAAAATATAGATTTTTTCTTCCACATGGGTGCGTGTCCCTCAGCGTCATTCGAAACAACTAGTCCACCGGGACCCTTTCCAAAGATTACGTAGTGTAAATCATTGACCATAGCAAGCACGTGATCATCGGTGCGCATGGCGGGCTTCTTCCGGTGATCTGCCTCGCCTTTGAAATGCTTGCCTTTCTTTCGACGTTGATGGTTGGTCGGAAAAAATCGACGATGGCCCAGGTACACATTCTTCCTGCATTTGTCCAGGTATATACTTTCAGTGTCATCTAAACAGTGCATGCATGCGTGGTATCCTTTGTTTGTCTGTCCTGAAAGGTTACTGAGAGCGGGCCAATAGTTGATGGTCACGAACAGCAATGCCTTAAGGTTAAATTCCTTCTGTCTGTGCTCATCCCACGTACGTACACCGTTTCCATTCCACAGCTGTAAAAGTTCTTCAACTAATGGCCTTAGGTACACATCAATTTCCTTGCCGGGTTGCTTAGGGCCTTGGATGAGAACTGGCATCATAATGAACTTCCGCTTCATGCACATCCAAGGAGGAAGGTTATACATACATAGAGTCACGGGCCAGGTGCTGTGATTGCTGCTCTGCTCCCCGAAAGGATTAATGCCATCCGCGCTTAAAGCAAACCATACATTCCTTGGGTCCTTTGCAAACTCATCCCAGTACTTTCTCTCGATTTTTCTCCACTGCGACCCGTCAGCGGGTGCTCTCAACTTCCCATCTTTCGGTTCTCACTGTGCCATCACATCAACTTGGCATGCTCTTCGTTTCTGAACAGACGTTTCAACCGTGGTATTATAGGAGCATACCACATCACCTTCGCAGGAACTCTCTTCCTGAGGGGCTCGCCGTCAACATCACCAGGGTCATCTCGTCTGATCTTATACCGCAACGCACCGCATACCGGGCATGCGTTCAGATCCTTGTATGCACCGCGGTAGAGGATGCAGTCATTAGGGCATGCATGTATCTTCTCCACCTCCAATCCTAGAGGGCATACAACCTTCTTTGCTGCGTATATACTGTCGGGCAATTCGTTATCCTTTGGAAGCTTCTTCTTCAATATTTTCAGTAGCTTCTCAAATCCTTTGTCAGCCACAGCATTCTCTGCCTTCCACTGCAGCAATTCTAGTACGGTACCGAGCTTTGTGTTGCCATCTTCGCAATTGGGGTATAACCCTTTTTTGTGATCCTCTAACATGCGATCGAACTTCAGCTTCTCCTTTTGACTAATGCATTGCGTCCTTGCATCGACAATGACGCGGCGGAGATCATCATCATCGGGCACATCGTATGGTTCCTCTTGATCTTCAGCAGCTTCACCCGTGGCAGCATCATTAGGCACATCGTCTGGCTCCCCCCGTTGCAACATCACCATATTCAGGGGGCACATAGTTGTCATCGTACTCTTCTTCTTCGTCGTCTTCCATCATAACCCCTATTTCTCCGTGCCTCGTCCAAACATTATAGTGTGGCATGAAACCCTTGTAAAGCAGGTGGGAGTGAAGGATTTTCCGGTTAGAGTAAGACCTCGTATTCCCACATTCAGTGCATGGACAACACATAAAACCATTCTTCTTGTTTGCCTCAGCCACATTGAGAAACTCATGCACGCCCTTAATGTACTCGCGGGTGTGTCTGTCACCGTACATCCATTGCCGGTTCATATGCGTGCATTATATATAATTAAGTGTCCAAATTAATAGAAGTTCATCATCACATTAAAACCAAAGTGCATACATAGTTCTCATCTAACAACATATAGCTCTCCGGAGCATCTAACTAATTAAACCATACATTGAAACTATGTAAAACATTTTAATGCGAAAACAAATGCGATCATAATCGCAACCAAGGTAACAATTGATCCAACGGCATAATGATACCAAGCCTCGGTATGAATGGCATATTTTCTAATCTTTCTAATCTTCAAGCGCATTGCATCCATCTTGATCTTGTGATCATCGACGACATCCGCAACATGCAACTCCATCATCTTCTCCTCCTCAATTGTTTTTATTTTTTCCTTCAACAAATTGTTTTCTTCTTCAACTAAATTTAACCTCTCGACAATAAGGTCGGTTGGCATTTTTGATTCACATACATCCTAGATAAATAAAATCTATGTCACGTTGGTCGGCATAATTTTCATAAACAATAAATGAACCAATAGTTATAAAGATAATATACATACCAAATCCGAATCATAGACAGGACGAGGGCCGACGGGGGCGGATACCAAAACCATCGCACTATATAAGATGCAATAATAAATGTAAAAAAATGATACAAGTATCTATCTAAACATACAAGTAAGAATATTTTTTCTTTCAGAAAGAAGATAAGAACAAGAGGCTCACCACGGTGCTGTCGGTGATGAGATCGGCGCGGGTGATCGACGGCGGTGAAGACGGGGACGGGGCGTGACGGACCGCTAAATTTAGACAAATCTCGAGGAAAATGGAGCTTGGAGGTCGAGCTTCGAGAGGAGAAAGTTTAAGTAGTGTGGCTCGGGCATTCCATCGAACACCTCATGTGCATAGAAGGTGAGCTAGAGCACCACAAAGCCCTCTCCCCCTCGGCCAGAAAAAACAGAGCACTGTGCTCTGCTCTTGCGCGAGGGGGTATATATAGGCACCTCATTGGTCCCGGTTGGTGGCATGAACCGGGACTAAAGGGGAGCCTTTGGTCCCGGTTCAAGCCACCAACCGGGACCAATGGTGGTGGGCCAGGAGCGAGGCCCATTGGTCCCGGTTCGTCCCACCAACCGGGACCAAAAGGTCCAGACGAACCGGGACCAATGGCCCACGTGGCCCGGCCGGCCCCCTAGGCTCACGAACCGGGACCAATGCCTACATTGGTCCCGGTTCTACACTGAACCGGGACTAATGGGCTGAGCCGGCCTGGACCATAGCCCTGTTTTCTACTAGTGCGAGTACGGCCGGCGAGCGGGCGCTGACCACGCCACCGAAGCTCGCCGCCTCTCCGGCCGGATCTCCTTTTTCTCCCGCATGCCCGCCGCCCCTTCTCCTCCACGCTCCACCGCGCCACCCGAGCTCGCCGCCTCTCCGGCCGGATCCCGTGGGCGCCGCCGGCTCACCTTGCTGCTGCTCGACGCGGCAACCGGCCTCTGCCTCCTCACCGCCGCTGGTCGCGGCCGCCTCCTCGCCGCGCGCCGGCCTCTGCCTCCTCACCGCCACTCTGCTAACCATGCTGCCTCCTCACCGCCTCACTCTGCTCACCGCGCGCCACCGTCGCCGCCCTGCGCTTCACTCTACTCACCACGCGCCACCGTCGCCGCCTGCTCGTCGCGCGCCGGCCCGGGCGTGCTGGAGCCCAAGCTGCGTCGCGGCGCGCCCGAGGGCCTCGACTCCAGCAGCATCTCGCCGCCTCGTCCTCGACTCTGCCCGCGGCGGGCCGCGCCGCTCGTCGCCGTCCCCGCCCGCGACGCCAAGTCCGGCCACATCCGCCTCCTCCCCACGTGTCGGCTCCTCCACCCGCTCGCCGCGTCGCCCGGCCTCCCGCACGCTGGCTGGTCGGTTCGTGCCGGCCGGCTCCGCCCGCTCACCCGATCTACTCCACCCCCGGCCGGGTCTGCTCGCCGCCCCGCTCCGTACGGCTCCGCTAGCCACATGGGCAGTTCGCGTGGTGGTGGTGGCTGGGTAGGTGCGTAGGGGCAGCGAATGGATATTTTTCCACCCCGAGGCTTAATTTTTCACCGGCAGCCCACCAAGGGGCAAAAAAAATGACTTCTGAAGGGCTCAACGGCTAGAGATGCTCTAAGCTCATCAAAGACCTGACTAGTGAAGATGGGCACTGTCAAGCTTACCCTCGTCCGTCCAAATACCAATCCGTTACGATGCTTCCATAAGTGCCAACATAAGTGTTGCGGTTTTAGTTCAAAGAAGAACTTAAACCACAAAACATATTTCACATAAGAGGGAGTATCAGATTGTACGCACTCTGCCAGAATAAGTGTGGCTGTTGATACTAGTACCAAGATTACAAGATCTGTTGGAGCTCTTTTTTGGCCCAACTTTCCCTAAACCAGAAATTACCCACGTTTACAAGATCTGATGGAGCACTTTTAGGGGAACGGATTGTTGAAGACTACTGACATGCCCCAACGAAATCACAACACTGTCCAAGCTCTGCAAATAAGGACCACCGTAGTAATGTTGACCTAGTTGCAAATACATACCACAACACCTGAGTCAAAGCATGGCGTCATGCACAATGATCAGAAGATAAAACATTGACTGGAATTGCAGCCTGAATAATACGACGACGGATCAAAAAAATGTCGCAACAAGCCAACAAAGGGGATGGTACTTCTAGTTATCTTCTCAAAATATTTGGCAGGCAGACTTCAGTGGAAATCAAATATTCACCAACCAGGCAAAAGAAATCAGAAGTACAGAACCAGAACACACACTAGACAAAAAATACTTCGACAGATCTTGAAACTTGTACCAGGTAACTTAGAAGGTCATCTCATGCGGCTTGTCGCCATCCCTGAGAGAGAACCGGGCACCAAGATAATTTTTAAGGTCTGGGACAGCAACGATAGCCTTGATCAACTCGGCATCAATGACCTTCTGGTCATCCTTCTTGAAGTCTGGCAAATTCTTGGTTGCCTGCAGGGTAACAGAGAAGATATAAAATAAGGTATTGGAACAAGACGGGTAAAAGGCATCTAAAAGGATAATGATGCATGAATGTACCTCCTTCTCCGACTCAAATAGCTCGCCCTCAGTCTTCTTTGCCCTAGTCTTCTTCTCCCTAGCAAAGTACTTGTCATCAAACTTCTGCACATTAACCTTAGAGATGTCGACCTTTGTGGATGTGGCAATGACGTAAGTCTGGTTCACTCTGCGGATTGGCACGCCATTGATCTTGAAAGGTCCTAAAGAATAGCAAAATTTAAGATTATAGACATTACAAATTATGACTCATCTGGGGGAAGTCCAGTGCTTGAGAATACAGATTAACGTAAAAAACAGTAGACCGATTATCAGCAAACAACTCCAACTCTGAATCACGAATCTAAGATCCAAAATAAGTCATCCGAATCATGAATCTAAGTTCCAAAATAAGTCATCTCACATGAGAAATAGAAGTGGGACTGCCAACAAAAAAATAGGAGCGGGACAACAGCAGAGGGAATTTACGTAACTTTGAATCCGGGATACCAATGAGACAGGGACAAGTGCTAACTAAAATAAATACCTAGTCCACAAGTACGGAAATTTGAGGGCATTTACAGAACACGAAATCATGTAACGCAAGCAATGTTCTTAGTGCAATTTCAAAATCACATTACTAAATACAATGAAGACTTATGAATGGTTAACACAATAACCCGTTGAGCTATTATTCAATCTCACATTCATACAAAAACTTAACCAAGGTGCTAGAGGTACACCACTAAACAAGCCAAAAAAAACATCCAAGGATTCAACAATGCAACAACCCTTCTCAAATAGCCATATACAACCTAAAAATGTGTTGGCAATCAGCAGCTCTCCATGGGTAAAGCAACAGATCTACCAAAATGTCACATAAAAAAACGACGCCCTCCGACCCGTCACGTTAGCCTATCATACGAAGCAACGAGGTTTACCAGTGATGAGGAGAAGGCCGGACTTGAGCTGCTTGAGGAACACCACGCGCTTCCCCATGTACCTCCCCGCGAGCAGGATCAGCACCGTGCCCGGTGTGATGGTCGATCTGCAACAACCGAATCGATCTCGCTGTAAAACTCCGCACGGGATCGGGAGAGGAAGAAGCCAAGCGCGCGGAGTTGCCGGAGAACCGGGGAGGGACGGACCTGAGCTTGGTGGGATGGGGTTTGCGTGTGCTGACGGTGCGTGGCTTGACATCATCAGCGGGATAGAACTTGGGCTCGGCGACGGCGGCCGGCTTCTCGGCCTTGGGGAAGGCGCCGCCGTGCTTGGCCTTGATGGCCCAAAGCCCGCGGCGGTGGTAGGTGTGCGATCTCGACGCCCGCTTTATGCCGAGCGCCATCTTCGACATCGGAGCCATTGGTGATTCTTCGGTGGACGCGGAGCGGCAACGGGCCAGGCGGCGGTGGGAAGAATGGACTAGGGTTTTGGTCGCTCATTTATACGTGTGCGGTGGTGGAACGCTAGATATCTTCATGTAGTGTGGGCTAATTGCGCAGGCCGATACAGCCCGTGTGAAGGGCTTCTTAAGCCCAGTTCTTTTAACTTGTTGGGGTGCTGTTATGCGTACCGTTTAGTTTTTTTTCCCAAATAGGTTTTGTTTTACACTCTCTCCGTACCTAAAAATTTGTCTTTCTAGAGATTTCAACAAGTGACTACATACGAAGCAAAATGAGTGAATCTGCACTCTAAAATATGTTTATATACATCCGTATGCGGTGGTCCATTTAAAATCTCTAAAAAGACAAATATTTAGGAACGGAGGGAGTACTAGTTAGTATGCATGTGCAACGCACGTCTCCCTTCAAAAAGTTATCCACAAGTTTTCAAAATCTACATTATCACTACATGATCATATGTTTTTTCTGTTTTTGGTCTTGCTCAAAACTCTGCCTAGGTTGTCTCAACATAGCCGGTCTCAAGCACGGGTAAAGAAGGAGAGTTGTGATAGGCTTGGCGAGCCAACGTAAAAACTCAGCCACTCTTATGGATATGAAACCCAAAAGGTTTTCATTAGGGTATAACCCTCTCAGCGACACGCCACATCGGAACCCAGGTGGGGTGTCAAATGGGCAAGGGTCAGGCTGTCACCCTCTTGTGGCGCGTCGTGTCTTGAGATGGATACAATGGCAAGTGAGCGAGGATTGTGTCGTCGCATCCTTAGTGGCATGCTGCATTGGCGCCTGGATGTAGTGGAAAATAAGCAAGGGTCTTCGCATTTGACTCGACGAGTGCGAAGGGTAAGGAAGTTAGCCGAGCCTCGGAGGATTCGCTTAGGTAGCTGGAACGTAGGGTCTCTGACACGGAAGCTTCGGGAGTTAGTTGATGTAGTGGCAAGAAGAGGTGTTGATATCCTTTGCATCCAAGAAACCAAATGGAGGGGACAGAAGGCGAAGGAGGTGGAGGATACCTGCTTCAAGTTGTTGTACACGGGGACGGCTGCTACTTGTGATTCGCGTTGGTATTTCCCCGAAAAGGAGAAGATGATGCAGCACAGCAGAGGTAAGTATTTCCCTCAGTTATGAAACCAAGATTATCAATCCAATAGGAAAACCAAGCAACACTTTGTAAATAACACCTGAAAAAAATACTTGCAACCCAATGCATAAGAGGGGTTGTCAATCCGTCAACGGTATTGAGATAGATTAAATTGTATAGGTTTTAATAAGTAGATCTAACAAAAATACAAAATAAATAAATAAATAAAAATTGCAGCAAGGTATTTTTGGTTTAATATATGGTAGAAAATAGACCCGGGGGCCATAGTTTTCACTAGAGGCTTCTCTCAAGAAAAGAGCATACGGTGGGTAAATAAATTATTGTTGGGCAATTGATAGAAAAACAAATAATTATGAAGATATCCAAGGCAATGATCATATATATAGGCATCATGTCCAAGATTAGTAGACCGACTCCTGCCTGCATCTACTACTATTACTCCATGCATCGACCGCTATCCAGTATGCATCTAGTGTATTAAGTTCATGAAAAAATGGAGTAATGCAATAAGAATGATGACATGATGTAGACAAGATAAACTCATGTATGTATAAATGATAACCCACAAGTATAGGGGATCGCAACAGTTTTCCAGGGTAAAGTATTCAACCCAAATTTATTGATTCGACACAAGGGGAGCCAAATAATATTCTCAAGTATTAGCAGTTGGGTTGTCAATTTAACCACACCTGAAAACTTAATATCTACAGCAAAGTGTTTACTAGCAAAGTAATATGATAGTAGTGGTAACGGTGGCAAAAGATAATGGTAGCAAAAGTAATATTTTTGGGTTTTGTAGTGATTGTAACAGTAGCAGTGGAAACGTAAATAAGCGAAGAATAATATAGGAAAAGCTCGTAGGCATTGGATCGGCGATAGAGAATTATGTCGGATACGATCGATCATGTAAGAGTCATAACATAGGGTGACACAGAACTAGCTCCAGTTCATCAATGTAATGTAGGCATGTATTCCGAACATAGTCATACGTGCTTATGGAAAAGAACTTGCATGACATCTTTTGTCCTACCCTCCCGTGGCAGAGGGGTCCTAGTGGAAACTAAGGGATATTAAGGCCTCCTTTTAATAGAGTACCGGACCAAAGCATTAACACATAGTGAATACATGAACTCCTCAAACTACGGTCATCACCGGGAGTGGTCCCGATTATTGTCACTTCGGGGTTGCCGGATCATAACACATAGTAGGTGACTATAGACTTGCAAGATAGGATCAAGAACTCACATATATTCATGAAAACATAATAGGTTCAGATCTACATACCCTTGTAGATCGCTAAGCGGAAGCGTTTATCAACACAGTTGATGTAGCCGTACACCTTCATGATCCGTCCCGGTCAAGTACCGAATGTACGGCACCTCCGCGTTCAGCTCAATGACGTCCTCGCCTTCTCGATCCAGCAAGAGAGGCGAAGTAGTAGATGAGTTCTGGCAGCATGACGGTGATACGTCTTCAACGTATCTATAATTTTTGATTGTTTCATGCTATATTATATTCTGTTTTGGACATTATTGGGCTTTATTATACACTTTTATATTATTTTTGGGACTAACCTATTAACCGGAGGCCCAACCCAGAATTGCTGTTTTTTGCCTATTTCAGAGTTTCGCAGAAAAATAATATCAAATGGAGTCCAAACGGAATGAAATCTTCTAGAACGTGATTTTTGGAACGAACATGATCCAAAAGACTTGGACCCTACATCAAGAAAGCAACCAGGAAGGCACGAGGTAGGGGGGCGCGCCTACCCCCCCCCCCAGGCACGCCCTCCACCCTCGTGGGGCCCATGTTGCTCCACCGACGTACTTCTTCCTCCTATATATACTTACGTACCCCCAAACTACCAGATACGGAGCCAAAACCCTAATTCCACCGCCGCAACCTTCTATACCCGTGAGATCCCATCTTGGGGCCTTTTCCGGAGCTCCGCCGGAGGGGGCATCGATCACGGAGGGCTTCTACATCAACACCATAGCCTCTCCGATGATGTGTGAGTAGTTTACCTCAGACCTTCGGGTCCATAGTTATTAGCTAGTTGACTTCTTCTCTCTTTTTTGGATCTCAATACAATGTTCTCCCCCTCTCTTGTGGAGATCTATTCGATGTAATCTTCTTTTGCGGTGTGTTTGTTGAGACCGATGAATTGTGGGTTTATGATCAAGTTTATCTATGAACAATATTTGAATTTTCTCTGAATTCTTTTATGTATGATTGGTTATCTTTGCAAGTCTCTTCGAATTACCAGTTTGGTTTGGCCTACTAGATTGATCTTTCTTGCAATGGGAGAAGTGCTTAGCTTTGGGTTCAATCTTGCGGTGTCCTTTCCCAGTGACAGTAGGGGCAGCAAGGCACGTATTGTATTGTTGCCATCGAGGATAACAAGATGGGGTTTATATCATATTGCATGAGTTTATCCCTCTACATCATGTTATCTTGCTTAAAGCATTACTCTGTTCTTTTGAACTTAATACTCTAGATGCATGCTGGATAGCGGTCGATGTGTGGCGTAATAGTAGTAGATGCAGGCAGGAGTCGGTCTACTTGTCCCGGATGTGATGCCTATATACATGATCTTACCTAGATATTCTCATAACTATGCTCAATTATGTCAATTGCTCAACAATAATTTGTTTACCCACCATAATACTTATGCTCTCGAGAGAAGCCATTAGTGAAACCTATGGCCCCCGGGTCTATTTTCTATCATATTAATCTTCCATCAACAAGCTATTTCTTGCATCGTTTTTATTTTGCTTTATTTACTTTGCATCTTTATCATAAAAATACCAAAAATATTATCTTATCATATCTATCAGATCTCACTTTCGCAAGTGACCGTGAAGGGATTGACAACCCCTTTATTGCGTTGGTTGTGAGGATTTTATTTGTTTGTGTAGGTGCGAGGGACTCGTGCGTGGCCTCCTACTAGATTGATACCTTGTTTCTCAAAAACTGAGGGAAATACTTATGCTACTTTGCTGCATCACCCTTTCCTCTTCAAGGGAAAACCAACGCAATGCTCAAGAGG
The DNA here is from genome assembly GCF_002162155.2 of Triticum dicoccoides. NCBI lineage: Eukaryota > Viridiplantae > Streptophyta > Magnoliopsida > Poales > Poaceae > Triticum > Triticum dicoccoides. Next base: position 306,424,801 of record NC_041390.1, on the reverse strand, counting down.
TAGCAAGAAGGATTTCTGGCGCCGTTGCCGGGGAGTCTGCGCAAAAGTCAACATACCAAGTACCCATCACAAACCCTTATCTCTTGCATTACATTATTTGTCATTTGCCTCTCGTTTTTCTCTCCCCCACTTCACCCTTGTCGTTTTATTTGCCCTCTCTCTCCGTCCTCCTTCTCTTCCCCTTTTTGCCTCTTTTTCCCGTTTCTTGTTTGCTCGTGTGTTGGATTGCTTGCTTGTCGTTATGGCTAGTCCTTTATCCGCTCCCTTGTCTCCCGAGTTTGAGGTTCTTCACTTCAAACAAAGACAAGGAGAAAACTTAAAAGATGGTTGGTTTAGGATGATGGAATCTTATCGTAATTGCACCCTAGAGGTGCATTTTAGAATTTTGCTTTGCAATTTTTATGTTGGACTAAATATGTCTCATAGACAACTCTTGGACTGCGTTGCCAAAGGAAATTTTATCGAAATCGATCCCAGTATTGCACATGAAATTATAGAGGGGATAGTGGGAACACTACCTCAACAAAAGGGGCCTCATCATACCCAGGAAGAAACCCAAGTTTTTGAGAAAATTTGAGAAGTAACGAAAATATTACAAAAATCTCTTGAACCTCTTAAGATTGTTAGCGGGAATCTTCACCGCATGAATATGTTGATCACTCTTTGTAATAAGCGGTTGGACTCTTTAGGTTTAAAAATTTCCGAATATGAAGGGAAACGTAAAGAACCTCCCTGATTCAAGCATGAATCCGCTAAAAAATTAAAAGATGGCAATACCTAAATCTATCTTCGCTTTTATGCCTAGCTAGGGGCGTTAAACGATAGCGCTTGTTGGGAGGCAACCCAATTTTATTTTTATTCCTTGATTTTTGCTCCTGTTTAGTAATAAATAATTTATCTAGACTCTGTTTTGGTTGTGTTTTTTGTGTTTAATTAGTGTTTGTGCCAAGTAGAACCGTTGGGAAGACTTGGGGAAAGTCTTTTTGATCTTGCTATAAAAAACAGAAACTTAAGCGCTCATGAGAATTGCTGCGATTTTTATTTGGAAAGTGCTATTTAGTTAATTGTTTTTGCATATGATTAATAGATAAATTCCTCATGTCCAGCAATTTATTTTAGAATTTTTGGAGTTCCAGAACTTGCGTTAGCTATAGATTACTACAGACTGTTCTGTTTTTGACAGATTCTGTTTTTCGTGTGTTGTTTGCTTATTTTGATGAATCTATGGCTAGTAAAATAGTTTATAAACCATATAGAAGTTGGAATACAGTAGTTTTAACACAAATATAAATAAATAATGAGTTTATTATAGTACCTTGAAGTGTGTTTTGTTTTTTTCGCTAACGGAGCTCACGAGATTTTCTACTTTAAGTTTTGTGTTGTGAAGTTTTCAAGTTTTGGGTAAAAGATTTGATGGATTATGGAACAAGGAGTGGAAAGATCCTAAGCTTGGGGATGCGCATGGCACCCCAAGATAATCTAAGGAAACCTAAAAGCCAAAGCTTGGGGATGCCCCGGAAGGCATCCCCTCTTTCGTCTACTTCCATCGGTAACTTTACTTGGAGCTATATTTTTATTCACCACATGATATGTGTTTTGCTTGGAGCATCTTGTATTATTTGAGCCTTTATTTATTAGTTTGCCACGATAATCTTTGCTGCACACACCTTTTGAGAGAAACACACATGATTTGAACATTATTAGAATACTCTATGTGCTTCACTTATATCTTTTGAGTTATATAGTTTTTGCTCTAGTACTTCACTTATATCTTTTAGAGCATGGTGGTGGATTTGTTCTATAGAAACTATTATTCTCTCGTGCTTCACTTATATTATTTTGAGAGTCTTAAACAGCATGATAATTTACTTAAATTAGGAAATTAATCCTAATATGCTAGGCATTCAAGATTAGTAAAAAAATTCTTATGAGTGTGCTGAATACTAAGAGAAGTTTGATACTTGATAATTGTTTTGATATATGGAGATGGTGATATTAGAGTCATGCTAGTTGAGTAGTTGTGAATTTGAGAAATACTTGTGTTGAAGTTTGTGATTCCCGTAGCATGCACGTATGGTGAACCGTTATGTGACGAAGTCGGAGCATGATTTATTTATTGATTGTCTTCCTTATGAGTGGCGGTCGGGGACGAGCGATGGTCTTTTCCTACCAATCTATCCCCTAGGAGCATGCACATAATACTTTGTTCCGATAACTAATAGATTTTTGCAATAAGTATGTGAGTTCTTTATGACTAATGTTACGTCCATGGATTATACGCACTCTCACCCTTCCACTATTGCTAGCCTCTCTAATACCGCGCACCTTTCGCCGATATCATACACCCACCATTTACCTTCCTCAAAAAAGCTACCATACCATACCTACCTATCATGGCATTTCCATAGACATCACGAGATATATTGCCATGCAACTTTCCACCGTTCCGTTTACTATGACACGCTCCATCATTGTCACATTGCTTTGCATGATCATATAGTTGACATTGTATTTGTGGCAAAGCCACCGTTCATAATTCTTTCATACATGTCACTCATGCATCATTGCTATCTCGGTATACCGTTGGAAGCATTCATATAGAGTCATACTTTGTTCTAGTATCAAGTTGTAATCATTGAGTTGTAAATAAATAGAAGTGTGATGATCATCATTCATAGAGTATTGTCCCAAAAAAAGAAAAAGAGAAAGGCCAAAAAAGGGAGGCCCAAAAAAGAGAGAAAAAAGGGACAATACTACTATCATTTTCTACACTTGTGCTTCAAAGTAGCACCATGATCTTCATGATAGAGAGTATCCTATGGTATCACTTTCATATACTAGTGGGAATTTTTCATTATAGAACTTGGCTTGTATATTCCAATGATGGGCTTCCTCAAAATGCCCTAGGTCTTCGTGAGCAAGCGAGGTGGATGCACACCCACTTAGTTGCTTTTGTTGAGCTTTCATATACTTATAGCTCTAGTGCATCCGTTGCATGGCAATCCCTATTCACTCACATTGATATCTATTAATGGGCATTTCCATAGCTCGTTGATACTCCTAGTTGATGTGAGACTATCTTCTCCCTTTTTGTCTTCTCCACAACCAACATTCTATTCCACATATAGTGCTATGTCCATGGCTCACACTCATGTATTGCGTGAAGATTGAAAAAGTTTGAGAACACCAAAAGTATGAAAGAATTGCTTGGCTTGTCATCGGGGTTTTGCATGATTTAAATACTTTGTGTGGTGAAGATGGAGCATAGCCAGACTATATGATTTTGTAGGGATAATTTTCTTTGGCCATGTTATTTTAAGAAGACATAATTGCTTCGTTAGTATGCTTGAAGTATTATTATTTCTATGTCAATATTGAACTTCTGTCTTGAATCTTTCAGATCTGAATATTCATACCACAATTAAGAGAATTACATTGAAATTATGCCAAGTAGCATTCCACATCAAAAATTCTGTTTTTATCATTTACCTACCCGAGGACGAGCAGGAATTAAGCTTGGGGATGCTTGATACGTCTCCAACGTATCTATAATTTTTGATTGTTCCATGCTATATTATATTCTGTTTTGGACATTATTGGGCTTTATTATACACTTTTATATTATTTTCAGGACTAACCTATTAACCGGAGGCCCAGCCCAGAATTGTTGTTTTTTGCCTATTTCAGAGTTTCGTAGAAAAAGAGTATCAAATGGAGTCCAAACGGACTGAAACCTTCGGGAACGTGATTTTTGGAATGAACATGATCCAGAGGACTTGGACCCTACGTCAAGAAAGCAACCAGGAAGGCACGAGGTAGGGGGCGCGCCTACCCCCAAGCGCGCCCTCCACCCTCGTGGGGACCACGTTGCTCCACCGACGTACTTCTTCCTCCTATATATACCTACGTACCCCCAAACTACCAGATACGGAGCCAGAACCCTAATTCCACCGCCGCAACCTTCTGTACTTGTGAGATCCCATCTTGGGGCCTTTTCTGGAGCTCTGCCAGAGGGGGCATCGATCACGGAGGGCTTCTACATCAACACCACAGCCTCTCCGATGATGTGTGAGTAGTTTACCTCAGACCTTCGGGTCCATAGTTATTAGCTAGTTGGCTTCTTCTCTCTTTTTTGGATCTTAATACAATGTTCTCCCCCTCTCTTGTGGAGATCTATTCGATGTAATCTTCTTTTGCGGTGTGTTTGTTGAGACTGATGAATTGTGGGTTTATGATCAAGTTTATCTATGAACAATATTTGAATCTTCTTTGAATTCTTTTATGTATGATTGGTTATCTTTGCAAGTCTCTTCGAATTATCAATTTGGTTTGGCCTACTAGATTGATGTTTCTTGCAATGGGAGAAGTGCTTAGCTTTGGGTTCAATCTTGCGATGTCCTTTCCCAGTGACAGTAGGGGCAGCAAGGCACGTATTACATGAGTTTATCCCTCTACATCATGTCATCTTGCTTAAAGCGTTACTCTGTTATTTTGAACTTAATACTCTAGATGCATGCTGGATAGCGGTCAATGTGTGGAGTAATAGTATTAGATGCAGGCAGGAGTCGGTCTACTTGGACGTGATGCCTATATACATGATCATACCTAGATATTCTCATAACTATGCTCAATTCTGTCAATTGCTCAACAGTAATTTGTTTACCCACCGTAATATTTATGCTCTCGAGAGAAGCCACTAGTGAAACCTATGGCCCCCGGGTCTATTTTCTATCATATTAATCTTCCATCAACAAGCTATTTCTTGCACCGTTTTTATTTTGCTTTATTTACTTTGCATCTTTATCATAAAAATACCAAAAATATTATCTTATCATATCTATCAGATCTCATTTCGCAAGTGACCGTGAAGGGATTGACAACCCCTTTATTGCATTGGTTGCAAGGATTTTATTTGTTTGTGTAGGTGCGAGGGACTCGTGCATGGCCTCCTACTGGATTGATACCTTGGTTCTCAAAAACTGAGGGAAATACTTACGCTACTTTGCTGCATCACCCTTTCCTCTTCAAGGGAAAACCAACGCAGTGCTCACGAGGTAGCAGACGGCGTGGCGATGGAAGTGGTGAAACTATCCGCATGGCTTCCCCAAGCACAACGGACGTGGCCGGAGGAGGAACTAGAACTAGAGGGAGACGGGGCGCCGCACACGTCTTGGGGATCATGGTGTGTGTTTCCCCTCTCCTTCCTCTCATATATAGGTGGGGAGAGGAGGGGCCGCCCTAGGGCGCACCCCAAGGGGGGCGAAGGCCACCCTGAGCGCCTGCCTAGGCGCCTCTGAAAGTGCTAGTTATCGACTGGAGAGGGTTGAATAGGCGGTTTTTATGAAAGTCTTAAAAACATGAGGTCTTTGAAGACAAGCAGATGAAATGAACCTATTGATATGCAGCAGAAGATAGACTATACTAGACACGCCATAGTCACGTAAGCAATTTAGTGAAAGTACGAAGACTATCAGCAGCTAGGTAGTATGGATCAGAATGGAAGACAATATGAAGCCAAACAGGTAATAGTCTTCACACAGTGAGGTCAATCAGATCAGACGGGTAAGAATGACTTCACGAAGACAAACTGGAAAGTAAAGGGAAGTAGGGGATAGAACCAGTAGCTTGGTTAAGACAAGGATTTGGTAGACTAGTTCCAATTGCTATGACAACCGTGCATATGGTTAGGGAGGCTGAGATTGAACTCGGAAGACCGCATCTTCACCTTATTCCTCTTGATCTAAGGACACCCAGTCCTCACCCGATCACTCTGGTAAGTCTTCAAGGTAGACTTCCAAACCTTCACAGACTTCGTTCATCGGTGATCCACAGTGGCTCTTGGATGCTCAGAATGCGACGCCTAACCGGCTGGAGGGTTCACAGTCCTCAAGTGTAATAAGTCTTCAGGTCACGCGGACAGAAAGACTTCAATGATGCCTAACACTCTTTAGCTCTGTTTTCGGCTTTGTCCTCGCAAGGATCTCTCTCAAAGGCTTCGGAGGTGGGTTGCTCTCAAACGACAAAAGCCGTGCACTAACTCCGAGCAGCCACCAATTTATGGTGTAGGGGGGGGGGTATTTATAGCCACGAGGCAACCCGGCCTGATATGTCCGAAATGACCCTGGGTCACTAAGGAACCGACACATGTCCAACGGTCGGATTTCAAACACACGCGGCAGCTTTACTTGGGCTACAAGCAAAGCCAACTCATCCAGCTCTGGATAAGATTTACTCTCATTGTCTTCGCTCGAAGACATAGGATTGTGGTTGAGCATCACATCACTCACTCTGACTTTGTTCACTTGGACCCCACTTAACAATATTGTGGGGACCCCGACTCGCAAGTCGTGATCACCGAATGCACGTGTACAGTGATCCCAGAGATCAATGCTCACTGAACACACAGAAGCTGAATAACAAGAGTCTTACATCCATACATACCGTCTTACACAAATAGTGACCAACATGGTCAAGTCTTACATCGATAAAGCCTTAAGGGCTGAACATCAAATGAAACATAGCAGCGGAAAACGTCGTCGATAAGTAGAACCCATGCCATCTGCCTTAACCCTACAGGCATTCTGACTGGGAAAACGCCCTAGTTCGCATGATCGCCTCCAAAGAACTCTTCTCCGAACTCCGGTTCTTCCATGCCTGGTTAATTAAATAACCAGTGGCAAGCCAATGAGTACTTTGAATGTACTCGCAAGCAACCCATGATTTGGTTCAAGGTACAGTAATGCATAACATAGGTAAAGTTTTGCATAAAGCTAGTTTTGAGTGCAATGACATGTTCAACATCCTATAAAGCATGCATCAAGAGAATTCAAGTATCAATAAGAACTGGTCACAGATATCAACATAAATAGAAAGGGGCACCAACCCATTTATCATAAACAGAGAGGGCACCAACCCATCTCAATCGTGTCAAGTCCTCTGACTTGATCCAAGACAACACCATCATCTCACACACACCGGGTTTGGAAACAAGTGGACGTAGCCCAAGAGCGGTTACCCAACTGTCCTTGACCGTGGACACGGCTATTCGAATAGTTTTACACTCTGCAGAGGTTGCACACTTTACCCACTAGATCCGGGGAACTTCCGTGTCATCCACGACCCGCGGTACCTCAAGTACCCGGGGTAAGCACCCGATCACTACCTTTCCCTAGACGACACTAACATGGAGTCCACTCGATTGGTAGTAACCCCCGTGCCGAACATTTCACATCATAAAGTTGTGGAGCCTCGCTCCCATTTTCATCATATACCACAAGCACGGGGTACCAACGGTGTGTCCGGTGCCCTGTGAAAACAGTCATGGCCGCCCTACCTGGCACGACCCCGTCCCAAGAGAGAGCACCAACTCTCCCCCGTCACTAGTAATGCGGGCTCCAAGCTAGTATCGATCTAGGTACTCAATAATGCCCTTTCCCATATAAGGGTAGAGTGGTCGCGCATGTAAGGTTGGAATAACGGTCGCAACTCCGACCAATCCGTTTTGAAAACAACACACACCTTCCTTGGCACACCACTTCGTCATCAAGTGGTCACCCATCTCATCATCTCCCTCGGGCATAAGTGGCACCCGACGGGGTTTTCGAAAAGACTTTTGAAATCACATTGCCTCCTTCACCATGCACAAACCCACCCCATTTGCGTAGCATCTACATTTGCATCCTATCTACTCCCACCGGCATAACCCTCATAAGAAGGTAGGGCCATGCACACTGCAAGTATCAACGAGGAAGTAATCGTGGTAACCAACCCACGTGGTTCACCATCTCATCATGATTCCGATGCATCGATAATAAAGAGCTAAAAATGACATGCATATAAAGGGGTATCATAGTCATGGTCAAAGGGCTGCTTGCCTTGGTTGGCTTGATCTTCAAAGTCTTCAGGCCCTGCTCCTCCTTCTTCCTCAGCTACCTCGTCAAATACGGGATCTAACGTCGCAAGAAAACAACGGGAAAATAAGGCAATAATAAAAACAGAAAAGTCAAAGTGCTCACAAAAATGTCAACTTATTTTTGTAGAATACTAGGAGGAAGGCTAGGAAGGTGACAACTTTTGGTTTTGGTTTTGGAGCAGCAAAATAGGAGTTATGGATTTTCAAAGGCCTATTTAAATGCTAAAAACCACATTTAAATATTTACAGAGAAGAAAAGGTGGTTGGATTTGAGTGAAAGTTGCACCATTAAATAGGTTGCAATATTCTAGGAATTTGGAAATTGGAATCAATGCATTTGGATTAATATTCTGCCCTGTGGAATATTTGGAAATAATACAGAAAAGGAAAAAGAAAAACGGCGCTGTGCCACTGGGCCAGAGAGGCCACAGCAGCAGCAGGCCCAGGGGGGAAACCCAGCCCACGCGGCCGCCACGTCGAAGGCGTAAAGGCTGAATACGCCTTCGGCCGACGGCGGATCGGTGCGCGCGCGCGCGCACGTTTTAAACCTGACGGGTGGATCCCACCCGTCAGGGCGTGTGGCTGACGGGCCGGCCCCACGGCGGCCGTCGTCTACCTCCGGCCAGAGGCGACGGCGAGCTCGCCGGCGGCGGTACAGGGCACGGGAAGGGATGCGGAGACTACCGTCGGACTCAGGGGCGAGTCGCGGTTCTGGTGGTGGTGGAGACGGTCGCCGGAGTGGCCTGCTTCGCCGGCGACGAGGTCCCGCGGCGGAGGTGCTTCGGCGTCAGTGGCTCCGGCCGGTTCCGGCTGCAAAACAAGGGGAAACGAGGGGGGAAAGAATCAGTGGCGCCTCGCGGTTCCAGATCGAGAGAGAGCTGGGGCGGAGAAGGCCTGTACCGCGCGGACGCCGACGAGCCGAGGCGGCGGAGCTCGAGCTCGATCTCGAGCTCGGGTGGTTCTGGAGAGGAAGGAGTGGTGCGGGAGGCCGATTGGGTGTGTGGAGGGGCGACAGGGAGGAAGAGAGAGGCTCGGGGGCACCTTATATAGGCTGGCCGCGGTTCACCGTAGGCGTGGCCTACGGGCGCCCGCGGGATCGGCTCTGGAGACCGTGGGAGAGGAGTTGGAGCTGTCCACGGCGCTCGTGGGGATGGAGTAGGGCGCTAGTGAGAAGGAGAGAGAGCGGGGGAGGGTTCTGGCGCCCGCGCATGTGAGGCCGGCCATTGGCCGAGCCGGGCGGCGTCGGGCACGCGCTGCAGGAGGGGAGAGAGAGGGAGAGACAATGGGGACGGCACGGTGGCGTGTCGCAGACGTCGAGACACATCAACTGGCGCGATGGGAAGGCACGAGGCGGTCGGGAGGCGCGGTGTCAACGGTCGGCGCTCTGGCAGGCGCTCCAGAGCGCGACTTTGGCCGGCATCCGCGGGTTTTCCGCGTCGCGCGCGCGTCCTTTTCTGTCTGGAGGCTACAGTGGAAGGGGGCAAAACCTGGAAAGAGCCTGGGATGCTCTGGGGTGCAGAGGGGAGAGAGAGAGGCTGGGAGAGAGAAGGGAAGCTGTTGTCCAGAGAGGACAAACGTGATTCCCTCCTTCCTCCACATTGCTTCCTCGGGTAGAAAAGTGTCTAAGTGACAGAGGGGAGTGAGGAGGGGTTGTGGCAAAAAGATGAACTCAAGGAGATTAGTGAAAGTGGCAAAAATAGGCTTTTTAGTATTTTGCCAGAAGGTGTTTGATGGAGTTTTGGGTAAGCTAATGACTCCCACTGGCCAAGATACTCCAAGGGGTGAAATGTCACATATATTTAGGGCCTTCCACCCATTTTGAGCTTATTTGGACAAAGTTGCCAATGCAACTTTTGCAAACCCTAGAAATGGGCAGAAATGGATTTGTGTAGATCCAGTGGAGTAAATCATTTCTCCTTGATGTACCACTTGGTGTGGTGGCCTTATTTGGTCACATGGTCAGGCTCACCAAAGTTGGGGTCTTGGAGAAAAAGTTGGTAGTGCAAAGTAGTTCAAACTTGATTCTGGTCAGAGAGGGTTTTGAGGCACTTTGACCAAGACTTCCTCTTCTCCAACCTGTTCCATTTGGTCCAGATGCATCATTAGACCAATGAAGCATGTCCACCAAGTTTGAGAACATTTGGACATACTTGGCATTGTAAAGTTGATCAAACTTCAGAATGGACAGAGATAGTTTTGAGGGGTTTTGATGGTGTTATCATGTTCTCCAAGTCCTGAGGCTTGGCAAGATCATCTAATATGTCATATGTGACATGATAGAATTTTCCTGGAATTTTTGGAGAATATTTCCTTTGTAAATATTTCAAAAGCTTGAAATATCCAGGAAGGGTTTTAGAGGGATTTGACCAATATTTTGAACATGACCAGGTGTTGAAACTCTTATATATGGACAATATATGTCCTATGAGTTTCCATAAATTTTGTCAAATATTTTTAAAACAATAAAATAATTTTTCCCTATTAAAGACCATTTCTGGCCTTAAGAAAAAGCCTTTAAATAAAATAGTAAAACAATTTTTAAAATTATAGGTTTGTGGTTCCTGGGCATCCTATATCTAATAGGAGTCAAATATATTTTTGGAATGATTTTTACTGCTCTTAATCAAGTACTTGCAGTGCAAACCTCAATTCAGGGGTTTTTGGAAAACTAATTTTAGAAAATACTTTCTGGCCAAATTATTTTTGTAAGGAAATTCTATATAGCACTATTCACCTGGCATGGTCATTGGTCAGGAGCTTGGGGTAAGGAGATGGAATTTAGAGGGTAGAGTAGTTGACTTCAAGAAGCACTTGAAAGAAACACAGAGAGGAAACCAACTCCAAATAAAAGCCAAATAATGCAAAAAAAAAGTTTTTGTTGGTCCAAATTTTCATGCTTTAATAATGAAAATGAAATGTTACAAAATGCACGGTGTGACAGACCTACCCCCCTTACAAGAATCTCGTCCCCGAGATTCCTAAACTAGGCTTAAAAGAGATACGGAAATTCGGATCTAAGGTAGTCTTCACGCTCCCAAGTTGCTTCTGCTTCAGTGTGGTTGCTCCATTGGACCTTGAAGTACTTGATGGTGCGGCTTCGAGTGCGTCGTTCAGCCTCATCCAGAATGCAGATGGGCCGCTCACGATAAGTCAAATCAGGTTGAAGATCAACGGCTTGGTGATTGACGTCCTTGTAGAGGTCGGGCTTGTCTGGAACTTGGAGACACTTCCGGAGTTGTGACACGTGGAACACGTTGTGCACATCAGAAAGTTCAGGTGGAAGTTCCAACTGGTAAGCCACTTCTCCTCGTCGCTCAGTGATCTTGAAGGGCCCAATGTATCTCGGAGCGAGCTTTCCCTTGACATGAAAGCGCTGGGCTCCTTTGAGAGGGGTGACCCGGAGATAGACATGGTCTCCAACTCGGAAGTTTATGTCTCTGCGACGTGAGTCCGCATAGCTCTTCTGCCTTGACTTGGCAGACTTCAGACGCTCTCGGACAAGCTGGACTTGCTCTTCTGCTTCACGAAGGATATCAGGCCCAAAGACAAGTCCTTCTCCGGCCTCCGACCAGTTGAGAGGTGTACGGCACTTCCGCCCGTATAACACTTCAAATGGTGCCATCTGAAGGCTGGCCTGATAACTGTTGTTATAAGAGAACTCGGTGAAAGGGAGGCAATCTTCCCACTTAGCTCCATAAGCTAAGACACAGGCTCGGAGCATGTCTTCGAGTATTTGATTCACTCGCTCGGTCTGACCTCCGGTCTGTGGGTGGAAAGCAGTGCTGAAGGACAACTTGGTCCCCATAGCCTCCTGGAATTTCTTCCAAAACCTTGAGGTGAACTGGGTTCCTCGATCTGACACAATCTCCTTGGGAACACCATGAAGGCTCACGATTCGGTTGATGTAGAGACTGGCTAACTGGTTCCCCTTGTAGGTCGTCTTGACGGGAATGAAGTGGGCCACCTTGGTCAAATGGTCAACGATGACCCATATTGAGTCATGTCCCTTGCTTGACCTGGGTAAACCGGTGATGAAGTCCATCCCGACTCTGTCCCACTTCCATTCAGGCACCTTAAGGGGTTGCAACAATCCAGCGGGTCGCTGATGCTCAGCTTTGACTCTCTGGCATACGTCGCATTTTGCAACATAGGTGGCAATCTCCCTTTTCATCCCGTGCCACCAAAATTTTTCCTTCAGGTCTTGATACATCTTGGTGCCTCCAGGGTGGATGGAATATGGGCTGTCATGAGCTTCTTGCAAGATCAGGTTCTTGAGCCCAACCTTGTTGGGCACGCAGATGCGATTCCCAAACCACACAATTCCTTCCTCATCCTCTGAGAATCCTGAGGCTTTGCCTGCCTTGAAAGGTAGGCCACGACTCTGCCTTCTTGCATCAGAACACCTCCCAGTCCGATTCTTGACGCATCACAATATATCACAAACTCCTTGTGTATATCTGGTGTGGCCAGAACTGGAGCGGTGGTTAGCCTCTTCTTCAGCTCCTGGAAGCTTTCTTCGCACTTCGGCGTCCATTCGAACTTCTTGTCCTTCTTCAAGAGCTGAGTCATGGGTCGGGCAATGCTCGAAAACCCTTCAACGAACTTGCGGTAATATCCCGCGAGTCCGAGGAAGCTTCTGACTTCCTTCACATTGCTCGGGGATTGCCATTCAGTCACGGCTTCAATCTTAGCAGGGTCGACTGACAATCCTTCTTCAGTTAGAACATGTCCCAGAAATCCAACTTCACGCAGCCAGAATTCACACTTGCTGAACTTGGCATACAGTTGGTGCTCTCGAAGCTTGTCTAGGACCATCCTCAAGTGTTGCTCGTGCTCTTCTTCCGACTTCGAGAAGACAAGAATGTCATCAATGAAGACGACGACAAACTTGTCCAAATATTCCATGAAGACCTTATTCATGAGATACATGAAGTAAGCTGGGGCATTGGTCAACCCAAAGGACATGACCGTGCATTCATACAGGCCATATCTGGTTACGAATGCCGTCTTCGGAATATCTTGGGGTCTGATCTTCAGTTGGTAGTACCCAGATCTGAGGTCGATCTTGGAGAACACCTTGGCCCCATTGAGTTGATCAAACAGATCTTCAATCTTGGGAAGTGGGTACTTGTTCTTGATTGTAACCTCGTTGAGGGAGCGGTAGTCAATGCATAAGCGGATGGTACCGTCCTTCTTTGCCACAAACAGAACAGGTGATCCCCAAGGGGAGGCACTAGGGCGGATAAATCCCTCCCTCAACTGCTCTTCCAGCTGCTTCTTCAATTCTGCTAACTCCTCCGATCCCATTCTATAAGGCTTCTTATAGATGGGTCCCGCTACGGGTATGAGCTCGATGATGAACTCAATGTCCCGATCTGGAGGCATTCCTGGTAGCTCATCAGGAAAAACATCGGGATACTCGCGTACTACCGGCACTTGCTCCAATCCAACTTCAGTCAGACAGTTGACTTGGTTGGCTTGAGCAGAGGAGGGATTGGAGGCAAACTTAACTTCGACTCCTCGGCCATTGGTCATAGTGACCGTCCGGTTGGCGCAATCAATCAAGCCTTGGTGCTTGCTGAGCCAATCCATTCCCAAGATCACATCCAAGCCTTGTGATTTTAGGATGATAAGGTCTGCTAGGAAGTCTACCCCGTTAATGGTAATCCCGACTCCTTTACATCCTATCTTGGCTCTCATCTCTGCTCCGGGGGTTTGTACCACCATAGGGTTATTCAGGGGTGTAGGGGTCATGCCACTTTTTAATGCAAAACTTTGGGTGACAAAAGAATGCGTGGCTCCAGAATCAAACAAAACTGTTGCGGGTGCTGAATTGACAAGGAACGTACCCAGCACGACGTCCGGGTCTTCCTGGGCTTCTTCCGCGGTGACATGATTCACACGACCCCTGCCATTGTTGGGCAAGTTGCGGGGAGCTTGGTTCCTTGGTGGCATTCCACGGCCTTGTCCCGGGTTCTGCGCATTGGGGCGCGGGGCGTCAGGCTTCTTGTTGGGGCAATTCTTGGAGTAATGCCCTGGCTGTCCACATCCGAAACAAGTGACTTGATTGGGGACGACGCCCTTGCCAGCATTGTTATTGGGGTTGTTGTAAGCTGGCCTGGGGTTGGCATACTGCTGAGGTGGATAGTTGGTGCGAGGTGCAGGAGCTCTTGGCTGCTGATAGGCTGGCTTGACCGGGGCTGGCTGCCACGGGCGAGGCTTCTGGTTGCTGGAGCTACCCTTGCTGATCATCTTGCGCTTACGAGTGTCATCCAAGGCACGCCGCTTGTCCTCAAGCATGAGTGCCTTGTTCACCAGATCAGGAAAGGTTGGGCAGTCACACACAACAAGCGAGTACTGCAGAGTCTGGTTAAGGCCTTCCATGAAGCGCTCCCTTTTGGCAGCATCAGTGCTGACATCCTCAGGGGCATACCTTGAGAGAACACTGAACTTCTGCATGTACTCCTTGACAGTGCTACTACCTTGCTTCAGGGCTCGGAACTCACGCTTCTTGATGGCCATGATTCCAGAAGGGATGTGGGCCTTGCGGAATTCCGTCTTGAAGGTGTCCCAAGTGATGTCTTGCTCAACATGCATAGCCTTGAATCCATCCCACCAAGCTCTGGCAGTCCCCCCGAGACAGTGGGCAGCATACGCCACTTTATCACGGTCCTCAGTGCATCCGACTAGTGCCAGCAGATCCTCAATGGTGCGGACCCAGTCGTCTGCATCCAGGGGTTCAGCAGTCTCGATGAAAGTGGGTGGTGCATGCTTCTTGAATTCCACCAGTGTGGAACGTCCATGTCCGTGCCCCGCCGGCTGGCGGTTGACAGCCTGAGCAATCATCTGGAGGGCTGCAGTGTTGGCTTGGCGCTCCTCTCGAAAGGCTTGGAGAAGCTGAGCCATATCCATGCTTGGAGGAGGTGGTGGTGGTGGAGTCTGTCCTTGGGCTTGGTCCTGGCTGGCTCCGGCCTCAGCAGAACCTCCGGCTTCTTGCGGCTGGGTAGAGGTACCAGTACGTGTTACAACAGGCATCCTGTTGGAGCGGTCAAGGTCTCATGATTGGGAACAACAATGAGGGAAAGCAGTATAGATGGAATGCCTAGTAAGGGGGTGGTGTGACACAATTTAAGTTAAACAAAGGCCAGAAGGGCCAAACTCATGCATTAAAACCAAATGAGGAATGTAGTCGTTTACAAGTTCCCGAAGGGAAAGTACGACTTCATGAAAGCAAGCTGAACACAAACGCAACATAACATGGTTTCACAAGAACCATTACAAGGACTCGACTTCGCAAAAGGGGTACACGACCTATCCTACCATAGGCTACGAGCTAGCCTATCCTAGTCCTGAACGGAGTCTAAGTGGTGGAATGCTCGGTCGGGTATTCTGGCTCCTCTGGATCTTCCTCCTCATCTTCATCTGTCTTGGTCTCCTCATCGCTCGAGGAAGCGGGGGAGTGAAGGAGCAGAACACGGTGCTGCTTTGCTGGTGGCGTCTTGAAGAGGTTGCGGTACTCCTTTGCCGTCATACGGCGTGGCTGAGGTGGTCCCTCGGCATGTGCGACCTGTGGGGGTCGTCCGCCTCGATACGCTACTGCGGGCTGTCCAGGGGGCGCTCCATCCTTTTTGATCCTGTCTGCCTTCATCTGAACTATGCGGAGGAGCTCCTTGGTCTCGCGGAGTTCCTTCCGAAGCTCCGTCGACTCCGAGGCCAGGTGTTGTGCCAGACTGTCGGCACACAAGCTGAAGTAGGTCTGGAAGCGGAGAGAAAGTCCCTCGTCCAAGGGTGGTGCTGGTGCGCTGCTCTCGTCATCACCTTCCTTACGATAAGGCAGGTAACGAGTGGCTGGCTCTCTCGCCATCTCTGGCAGGAGATCCCGGAGGCGAGTCAGCGCCTTGAGGGCAGCAGTCTCCACGGCGAGGAGCAGTGTCGCCATCTGGGGTCCCTCAAAGAACCAGCTCGTCGGGGCGTCATTCGCCCTCACGACTACCTCCACGTGATACTCCCTCTTGGTGCTGTCGACCCAGTGCTCGTGGTAGGAGAAGGTGGGGACTCGAGTGAACTGGCACTTCCTGAGGCTATCCTCAAGAAGCACAGGAAACCCAGTGGTCAGGAAGTCCTCGGGTACGGCGGCCATCTACAAAAAGTGGAAGGGGAAGGGTCAATAAAGGAATGTGACCTATGTTTGGGATACTAACATAAACATAGGTATATGGGTAACCTGGTGGATAGTCTCGCTCTAACTAACGTCCATGCTAACTAAGGCTTCCTACAGTCAGGATGGCTCTGGTACCAGCTCTGTGTGGACCCCGACTCGCAAGTCGTGATCACCGAATGCACGTGTACAGTGATCCCAGAGATCAATGCTCACTGAACACACAGAAGCTGAATAACAAGAGTCTTACATCCATACATACCGTCTTACACAAATAGTGACCAACATGGTCAAGTCTTACATCGATAAAGCCTTAAGGGCTGAACATCAAATGAAACATAGCAGCGGAAATCGTCGTCGATAAGTAGAACCCATGCCATCTGCCTTAACCCTACAGGCAATCTGACTGGGAACGTCCTAGTTCGCATGATCGCCTCCAAAGAACTCTTCTCCGAACTCCGGTTCTTCCATGCCTGGTTAATTAAATAACCAGTGGCAAGCCAATGAGTACTTTGAATGTACTCGCAAGCAACCCATGATTTGGTTCAAGGTACAGTAATGCATAACATAGGTAAAGTTTTGCATAAAGCTAGTTTTGAGTGCAATGACATGTTCAACATCCTATAAAGCATGCATCAAGAGAATTCAAGTATCCATAAGAACTGGTCACAGATATCAACATAAATAGAAAGGGGCACCAACCCATTTATCATAAACAGAGAGGGCACCAACCCATCTCAATCGTGTCAAGTCCTCTGACTTGATCCAAGACAACACCATCATCTCACACACACCGGGTTTGGAAACAAGTGGACGTAGCCCAAGAGCGGTTACCCAACTGTCCTTGACCGTGGACACGGCTATTCGAATAGTTTTACACTCTGCAGAGGTTGCACACTTTACCCACTAGATCCGGGGAACTTCCGTGTCATCCACGACCCGCGGTACCTCAAGTACCCGGGGTAAGCACCCGATCACTACCTTTCCCTAGACGACACTAACATGGAGTCCACTCGATTGGTAGTAACCCCCGTGCCGAACATTTCACATCATAAAGTTGTGGAGCCTCGGTCCCATTTTCATCATATACCACAAGCACGGGGTACCAACGGTGTGTCCGGTGCCCTGTGAAAACAGTCATGGCCGCCCTACCTGGCACGACCCCGTCCCAAGAGAGAGCACCAACTCTCCCCCGTCACTAGTAATGCGGGCTCCAAGCTAGTATCGGTCTAGGTACTCAATAATGCCCTTTCCCATATAAGGGTAGAGTGGTCGCGCATGTAAGGTTGGAATAACGGTCGCAACTCCGACCAATCCGTTTTGAAAACAACACACACCTTCCTTGGCACACCACTTCGTCATCAAGTGGTCACCCATCTCATCATCTCCCTCGGGCATAAGTGGCACCCGACGGGGTTTTCGAAAAGACTTTTGAAATCACATTGCCTCCTTCACCATGCACAAACCCACCCCATTTGCGTAGCATCTACATTTGCATCCTATCTACTCCCACCGGCATAACCCTCATAAGAAGGTAGGGCCATGCACACTGCAAGTATCAACGAGGAAGTAATCGTGGTAACCAACCCACGTGGTTCACCATCTCATCATGATTCCGATGCATCGATAATAAAGAGCTAAAAATGACATGCATATAAAGGGGTATCATAGTCATGGTCAAAGGGCTGCTTGCCTTGGTTGGCTTGATCTTCAAAGTCTTCAGGCCCTGCTCCTCCTTCTTCCTCAGCTACCTCGTCAAATACAGGATCTAACGTCGCAAGAAAACAACGGGAAAATAAGGCAATAATAAAAACAGAAAAGTCAAAGTGCTCACAAAAATGTCAACTTATTTTTGTAAAATACTAGGAGGAAGGCTAGGAAGGGGACAACTTTTGGTTTTGGTTTTGGAGCAGCAAAATAGGAGTTATGGATTTTCAAAGGCCTATTTAAATGCTAAAAACCACATTTAAATATTTACAGAGAAGAAAAGGTGGTTGGATTTGAGTGAAAGTTGCACCATTAAATAGGTTGCAATATTCTAGGAATTTAGAAATTGGAATCAATGCATTTGGATTAATATTCTGCCCTGTGGAATATTTGGAAATAATACAGAAAAGGAAAAAGAAAAACGGCGCTGTGCCACTGGGCCAGAGAGGCCACAGCAGCAGCAGGCCCAGGGGGGAAACCCAGCCCACGCGGCCGCCACGTCGAAGGCGTAAAGGCTGAATACGCCTTCGGCCGACGGCGGATCGGTGCGCGCGCGCGCGCACGTTTTAAACCTGACGGGTGGATCCCACCCGTCAGGGCGTGTGGCTGACGGGCCGGCCCCACGGCGGCCGTCGTCTACCTCCGGCCAGAGGCGACGGCGAGCTCGCGGGCGGCGGTACAGGGCACGGGAAGGGATGCGGAGACTACCGTCGGACTCAGGGGCGAGTCGCGGTTCTGGTGGTGGTGGAGACGGTCGCCGGAGTGGCCTGCTTCGCCGGCGACGAGGTCCCGCGGCGGAGGCGCTTCGGCGTCAGTGGCTCCGGCCGGTTCCGGCTGCAAAACAAGGGGAAACGAGGGGGGAAAGAATCAGTGGCGCCTCGCGGTTCCAGATCGAGAGAGAGCTGGGGCGGAGAAGGCCTGTACCGCGCGGACGCCGACGAGCCGAGGCGGCGGAGCTCGAGCTCGATCTCGAGCTCGGGTGGTTCTGGAGAGGAAGGAGTGGTGCGGGAGGCCGATTGGGTGTGTGGAGGGGCGACAGGGAGGAAGAGAGAGGCTCGGGGGCACCTTATATAGGCTGGCCGCGGTTCACCGTAGGCGTGGCCTACGGGCGCCCGCGGGATCGGCTCTGGAGACCGTGGGAGAGGAGTTGGAGCTGTCCACGGCGCTCGTGGGGATGGAGTAGGGCGCCAGTGAGAAGGAGAGAGAGCGGGGGAGGGTTCTGGCGCCCGCGCGTGTGAGGCCGGCCATTGGCCGAGCCGGGCGGCGTCGGGCATGCGCTGCAGGAGGGGAGAGAGAGAGGCTGGGAGAGAGAAGGGAAGCTGTTGTCCAGAGAGGACAAACGTGATTCCCTCCTTCCTCCACATTGCTTCCTCGGGTAGAAAAGTGTCTAAGTGACAGAGGGGAGTGAGGAGGGGTTGTGGAAAAAAGATGAACTCAAGGAGATTAGTGAAAGTGGCAAAAATAGGCCTTTTAGTATTCTGCCAGAAGGTGTTTGATGGAGTTTTGGGTAAGCTAATGACTCCCACTGGCCAAGATACTCCAAGGGGTGAAATTTCACATATATTTAGGGCCTTCCACCCATTTTGAGCTTATTTGAACAAAGTTGCCAATGCAACTTTTGCAAACCCTAGAAATGGGCAGAAATGGATTTGTGTAGATCCAGTGGAGTAAATCATTTCTCCTTGATGTACCACTTGGTGTGGTGGCCTTATTTGGTCACATGGTCAGGCTCACCAAAGTTGGGGTCTTGGAGAAAAAGTTGGTAGTGCAAAGTAGTTCAAACTTGATTCTGGTCAGAGAGGGTTTTGAGGCACTTTGACCAAGACTTCCTCTTCTCCAACCTGTGCCATTTGGTCCAGATGCATCATTAGACCAATGAAGCATGTCCACCAAGTTTGAGAACATTTGGACATACTTGGCATTGTAAAGTTGATCAAACTTCAGAATGGACAGAGATAGTTTTGAGGGGTTTTGATGGTGTTATCATGTTCTCCAAGTCCTGAGGCTTGGCAAGATCATCTAATATTTCATATGTGACATGATAGAATTTTCCTGGAATTTTTGGAGAATATTTCCTTTGTAAATATTTCAAAAGCTTGAAATATCCAGGAAGGGTTTTAGAGGGATTTGACCAATATTTTGAACATGACCAGGTGTTGAAACTCTTATATATGGACAATATATGTCCTATGAGTTTCCATAAATTTTGTCAAATATTTTTAAAACAATAAAATAATTTTTCCCTATTAAAGACCATTTCTGGCCTTAAGAAAAAGCCTTTAAATAAAATAGTAAAACAATTTTTAAAATTATAGGTTTGTGGTTCCTGGGCATCCTATATCTAATAGGAGTCAAATATATTTTTGGAATGATTTTTACTGCTCTTAATCAAGTACTTGCAGTGCAAACCTCAATTCAGGGGTTTTTGGAAAACTAATTTTAGAAAATACTTTCTGGCCAAATTATTTTTGTAAGGAAATTCTATATAGCACTATTCACCTGGCATGGTCATTGGTCAGGAGCTTGGGGTAAGGAGATGGAATTTAGAGGGTAGAGTAGTTGACTTCAAGAAGCACTTGAAAGAAACACAGAGAGGAAACCAACTCCAAATAAAAGCCAAATAATGCAAAAAAAAAAGTTTTTGTTGGTCCAAATTTTCATGCTTTAATAATGAAAATGAAATGTTACAAAATGCACGGTGTGACAAATATGGTGGTTCCTATGACTCAATATAGAAGAAAAGGAAACTACAAAACAACTATGTCTTCGCACTCCATAGTCTTCAAGTGAATGTCTTCACATGTCATAATATTCATCGTGAATATCTTCACGAACTACCATTGTCTTCAATGTCTTCACACATTTTTAGGGGTCATCTCTGGTAGGTAAACTGAATCAATAAGGGACTACTACCTGTGTTATCCTGCAAATCTCACAAACACATTAGTCCCTCAACCAAGTTTGTCGTTAATACTTCAAAACCAACTAGGGGTGGCACTAGATGCACTTACAATCCCCCCTTTTTGGTGATTGATGACAAACTGGTTGAATTTTTCAATGGGGATAAAAGTATGTGAAAGTAAAAGATCAAAGTCATTCTCTTAATAAGTTGCAAAAGGCTCCCCCTGAAGATGTGCATATAAGTAGTTTGCTCTTGAATGAAAATGCACATGGCAGGTTTTACTTTGTGGAGATCCTCTTCAACTTACGAAGACAATTCATCATGCATATATCAGAGTAGCGGAGATAATGACATGCATAATGAAAAATGGGCGTCTGCAGAATGACTTCATGCGGAATTTATCATTGCATCACAAAGTAGCAGCAAAGGTAGCAGACGACCATCAAGTTTAAGTGTTACAACTAAAGAGTCAAATAGTTTCAAAACGAGAGTTGTAAGAACTTGGCAAAAATAATGCAACCACCCCATATGGACCCGCTTGAAGACTATCAACCTCATATGCTTCTCCCCCTTTTGTCAGTAAGGACCAAAAAGGTTTGAAGACATAGAGGATCTACTCATTCCCAGTTGGAGTAGGTGTTAGAGCAGGGTCGACGTTGGAGCTGGGTGGTGCAGACGGGCCGGAAGCAGAATCGTGGTGCATTGCAGCCAGAGTTTGTGAAGTGGCATCATCTTATTCATCGATGACTCTCACAGCAATAGCTGCAGCCGAAGACGAATGTTCAGAATTTTCAATTGAAGGTGTGCGACGCCAGCTTGCAGATTGCGGAGGCCTGGAGTCAAACTTGAAGCTCTTGGTGAAGCCATCTTCGCAAAGATCGTCTTCAGAGCTGAGCAATGTGAGGCTCTTCCAGGACCGCCTATAGGCTTCATGCGCAACGAATGTGTTCTTGGTGGCCAAGTTGCGAATGCGGTTAACATCCACAAGAGATTCTACATTTGACACTTCATCCAGTCATGATGCCCGCTTTTGATGTAGAGAAACCAGAAGCTCATGGTCGTTGAGGACACGAGGACGCTTCTGAGGCCTTTGAGTAATGCTGCTGGCAGTGGCTTCAGTATTGGCATGGTGCGGGAGACGCAGGTTGCCAGCCAGAGGATAAGCAGGAGTAACAGAATTGGCACATGAATCCCTTCAATTGGCTGTATGAAGCTTTGGAATTCAGCATTTTGAAGATGGAGTGGCTTTTTTGCTGGCTCGGGGTAGATGTCTTCAATGGACATATCAGCATCAGGCAAAAATACAATGTGGTTGCTTGCTGAAGGTTGATAGTTGATGGTTGAATGAAGCTTGATCAAACGCATCACGCACGGAGCATAAAATTTCAGGCCAAAAAGATCAATCCCAGAGGCTGCAAGCTGTCGGATGAAGAAATCCTGAGTGTTGAATCTAATGCCATTGATGATATACAACACCAATGTCTTCATGGAGCATTCGAGTTTAGCTTCAAAAGAATTGCCTTTGATTGGTCAGAGAGTACGCCTCAAAATGTGATACACTGTGCGCGGTAAGTACTCAAGGTCCTTAACAAAGAATTCCTTGGGGTATTCGGCGTCATGGGGCAATGGCTTCATCATTCTCAGCATTTGGCTCATGTTGGGCTCTAGCTTTTGGAATATGCTCTGTAGTTCGTTCTGATGAAGCTGGCAACCAGGTTCATACAACTCACCTGGAGTGGGCAGGGAAGTAAGCTCAATGATGTCCTCAGCTTTGGCTTCATGATGAACATCACCTGTCATCCACTCAAGGATTCAAGTATTCGGATCCTTGTTGTAGCCTCGAATGTGCAGTGTGGCATAGAACTATAACAGAAGTTCTTCGTTCAAGTGCTCCTTGTCAGTCACAAACGATAGCAGCCCAACGTCCCTGAAGTAGTCAAGGGCCTCCTCAAGGCATGGCAGCCCAACCATAGCATCACAATCCAGACGGTTATGAGGAAAAATCTAGTCTTGGTTGTATAGGATGCAGGAGTAGTAGCTTCGCTGCTGATGGCTCCAAAACCTGTCAGAGGAGATCTTGGGCTTCTTGTATGAGTTCTTGGCGTTGTCAAAGAATGTGTTGTGCTCTCTTAAGCTGAGCACACTGAATGAGCCTTGAGTCATTGCAACACTTGGAAGCCTTGGCAATCTTGGCTTTGGCTTCTGAACCTGAGGCCTCTGCTCCATGTGATAATCATATTGTGGGCCGGGAGCCGTGGGTGGAACCATGATAGGCCATCTGACAGTCACCAACTCACGCCAACTGAACGCACGTTCCATAGTATGAGGCCTTGGTGGAGGAACGACGTCATCAGAAGTGATTGGCTGCTCAATGGTGTCAATCACAACATTGGCTTCGGGCTCCACATTGTCATCAGCCATGAAAGTGTCATTGGCTTCAGTGGTGTTGGTTGTGGCAGCCTCATTGTTTTCAACCTCCATCTCTTCAACAACTAGAGGGGCGGGCACAATCACATTCTCTTCGGGTTGGACTGGATCACTGGCAGAGGGAGTAGCTTCTCTCTCTTCTTCTTTCTCTTCTTCATCGGCTGATGCAGCCGGAATGTATTCATCAACTTTAGCTTCAGACTCAGAAGCAGACATGGAAGGGATGGCTTCAGGGAACACTTGACGTGCTACTGAGCTTGTGTGTTGCACATCCTCTTCTGGAATGCTTGACATGGAGACTTGAGACCCGAGGCCTTTGCGAAGCCTACAGAATGCTGGCGACGCCTTTGGAGAGGGAGTGGTCTGTTCCGTGAAGTTATCATCATCAAGCACTGGAGTGGTGACTTCAGCTGGTGGAGTACGTCGGATCTCATCTTGCAAGGGGGGTGTCTTGTTGTTGTTGCTCAACCCTGAAGGAAATATGCCCTAGAGGCAATAATAAAGTTGTTATTTATATTTCCTTATATCATGATAAATGTTTATTATTCATGCTAGAATTGTATTAACTGGAAACTTAGTACATGTGTGAATACATAGACAAACAGAGTGTCCCTAGTATGCCTCTACTTGACTAGCTCGTTAATCAAAGATGGTTAAGTTTCCTGACCATAGACATGTGTTGTCATTTGATGAACGAGATCACATCATTAGAGAATGATGTGATGGACAAGACCCATCCGTTAGCTTAGCATTATGATCGTCTAGTTTTATTGCTATTGCTTTCTTCATGACTTATACATATTCCTTTGACTATGAGATTATGCAACTCCCGAATACCGGAGGAACACCCTGTGTGCTATCAAACGTCACAACATAATTGGGTGATTATAAAGATGCTCTATAGGTGCCTCCGAAGGTGTTTGTTGAGTTGGCATAGATCGAGATTAGGATTTGTCACTCCGTGTATCGGAGAGGTATCTTTGGGCCCTCTCGGTAATGCACATCACTATAAGCCTTGCAAGCAATGTAACTAATGAGTTAGTTGCGGGATGATGCATTACGGAATGAGTAAAGAGACTTGGCGGTAATGAGATTGAACTAGGTATGATGATACCGATGATCGAATCTCGAGCAAGAAACATACCGATGACAAAGGGAATAATGTATGTTGTCATGCGGTTTGACCGATAAAGATCTTCGTAGAATATGTAGGAGCCAATATGAGCATCCAGGTTCCTCTATTGGTTATTGACTGGAGATATGTCCCGGTCATGTCTACATAGTTCTTGAACCCGTAGGGTCCGCACGCTTAACGTTCAATGACGATTTGTATTATGAGTTATGTGTTTTGGTGATTGAAGTTTTTTGGAGTCCCGGATGAGATCATGGACATGACGAGGAGTCTCGAAATGGTCGAGAGGTAAAGATTCATATATTGGAAGGTTGTATTCGGACATCAGAATGGTTCCGTGTGATTCGGGGATTTTTCCGGAGTACCGAGGGGTTACCGGAACCCCCCGGGGGAATATTGGGCCTACATGGGCCATAGGGGAGAGGGGAGGCAGCCCACAAGGGGTAGCCGCGGCCCCTCCCTATAGAGAGTCCAAATTAGACTAGGGAGGGGGCCGCGCCCCCCTTTCCTTCTCCTCTTCCTCTCGCTTCCCTCTTTTCCCGCTCCGGAAAAGGAAAGGGTGTCCAACTAGGATTGGGAGTCCTAGTTGGACTCCCCCCTTTGGCGCGCCCCCTAGGACGGCCGCCTCCTCCCCTCCTCCTTTATATACGGGGGCAGGAGGCACCCCAAAGGTACATGAATTGTTCCTCAGCCATGTGCAGTGCCCCTCTCCACAGTTTACCACCTCGGTCATATTGTTGTAGTGCTTAGGCGAAGCCCTGCGCGGATCACATCACCAACACTGTCGCCACGCCGTCGTGCTGACAGAACTCTCCCTCGACCCTCTACTGGATCAAGAGCTTGAGGGACATCATCATGCTGAACGTGTGCTGAACACGGAGGTGCCGTATGTTCAGTACTTGGATCGGTTAGATCATGAAGACGTTCGACTACATCAACCACGTTACTAAATGCTTCCGCTTTCGGTCTACGAGGGTATGTGGACACACTCTCCCGTCTCGTTGCTATGCTTCTCCTAGATATATCTTGCAGGATCGTAGGATTTTTTTTTGAATTACTACGTTCCCCAATAGTGGCATCCGAGCCAGGTCTATGCGTAGATGATATATGCACGAGTAGAACACAATGAGTTGTGGGCGATGATAGTCATACTGCTTACTACCAACGTCTTACTTTGATTTGGCGGTATTGTTGGATGAAGCGGCCTGAACCAACATTACATGACCGCGTTCATGAGACTGGTTCTACCAACGTGCTTCACACACACGTGGCTAGCGGGTGTCTGTTTCTCCAACTTTAGTTGAATCGAGTTTGACTACGGCCGGTCCTTGTTTAAGGTTAAAACAACACACTTGATGAAAAATCGTTGTGGTTTTGATGCGTAGGTAAGAACGGATCTTGCTAGAAGCCCATAGCAGCCACGTAAAACTTGCAACAACAAAGTAGAGGACGTCTAACTTGTTTTTGCAGGGCATGTTGTGATGTGATATGGTCAAGACGTGATGAGATATAAATTGTTGTATGATATGATCATGTTTTGTAGAAGTTATCGACAACTGGCAGGAGCCTTATGGTTGTCGCTTTATTGTATGAAATGCAGTCGCCATGTAATTGCTTTACTTTATCACTAAGTGGTAGCAATAGTCGTAGAAGCAATAGTTGGCGAGATGACAACGATGCTTAGATGGAGATCAAGGTGTCAAGCCGGTGACGATGGAGATCATGACGGTGCTTTGGAGATGGAGATCAAAGGTACAATATGATGATGGCCATATCATGTCACATATTTTGATTGCATGTGTTGTTTATCTTTTATGCATCTTATTTTGCTTAGTACAGCGGTAGCATTATAAGATGATCCCTCACTAAAATTTCAAGGTACAAGTGTTCTCCCTGAGTATGCACCGTTGCTACAGTTCGTCGTGCCAAGACACCACATGATGATCGGGTGTGATAAGCTCTATGTTCACATACAACGGGTGCAAGCCAGTTTTGCACTCGGGTTAAACTTGACGAGCCTAGCATATGCAGATATGGCCTCAGAACACTGAGACCAAAAGGTCGAACGTGAATCATATATTAGATATGATCAACATAGTGATGTTCACCATTGAAAACTACTCCATCTCACGTGATGATCGCACATGGTTTAGTTGATATGGATCACGTGTTCATTTAGATGACTAGAGGGATGTCAATCTAAGTGGGAGTTCTTAAGTAATATGATTAATTGAACTTTAATTTATCATGAACTTAGTCCTGATAGTTTTTTGCATATCTATGTTGTTGTAGATCAATGGCCCGTGCTACCGTTCCCTTGAATTTTAACGCGTTCCTAGAGAAAGCTAAGTTGAAAGATGATAGTAGCAACTACACAGACTGGGTCCTTAACTTGAGGATTATCCTCATTGCTACATAGAAGAATTACGTCCTGAAAGCACCGCTAGGTGCAATACCCGCTATAGGAGCAACTTCGGACGTTATGAACATCTGGCAGAGCAAAGCTGTTGACTACTCGATAGTTCAGTGTGCCATGCTTTACGGCTTAGAATCGGGACTTCAAAGACATTTTGAACGTCATGGAGCATATGAGATGTTCCAGGAGTTGGAGTTAATATTTCAAGCAAATGCCCGAGTTGAGAGATATGAAGTCTCCAACAAGTTCTATAGCTGCAAAATGGAGGAGAATAGTTCTATCAGTGAAGACATACTCAGAATGTCTGGGTACCACAACCACTTGACTCAGCTGGGAGTTAAGCTTCCTGATGATAGTGTCATTGACAGAGTTCTTCAATCACTGCCACCAAGCTATAAAGGCTTCGTGATGAACTATAATATGCAAGGGATGGACAAGACAATTCCCGAGCTCTTCGCGATGCTAAAGGCCGCGGAGGTAGAAATCAAGAAGGAGCATCAAGTGTTGATGGTTAACAAGACCACTAGTTTCAAGAAAAAGGGCAAAGGGAAGAAGGGGAACTTCAAGAAGAACAACAAGCGAGTTGCTGCTCAAGGGAAGAAACCCAAGTCTGGACCTAAGCCTGAGACTGTGTGCTTCTACTGCAAAGGGTCTGGTGATACGTCTCCGTCGTATCTACTTTTCCAAACACTTTTGCCCTTGTTTTGGACTCTAACTTGCATGATTTGAATGGAACTAACCCGGATTGACGCTATTTTCAGCAGAATTGCCATAGTGTTATTTATGTGCAGAAACAAAAGTTCTCGGAATGACCTAAAACTTCACGGAACATCCTTTTGTAAATAATAAAAAATCCTTGCAAAAGACGAAGACCAGGGGGCCCACACCCTAGCCACAAGGGTGGGGGCGCGCCTGCCACCCCTGGGTGCGCCCCCTACCTCGTGGGCCCCCTGGAGCTCCTCCGACATCAACTCCAACTCTATATATTTGCTTTCGGGGAGAAAAAATAGGAGAGAAGGATTCATCACGTTTTACGATATGGAGCCGCCGCCAAGCCCTAAAACCTCTCGGGAGGGCTGATCTGGAGTCCGTTCGAGGCTCCGGAGAGGGGAATCCGTCGCCATCGTCATCATCAACCTTCCTCCATCACCAATTTCATGATGCTCACCGCCGTGTGTGAGTAATTCCATCATAGGCTTGCTGGACGGTGATGGGTTGGATGAGATTTATCATGTAATCGAGTTAGTTTTGTTAGGGTTTGATCCCTAGTATGCACTATGTTCTGAGATTGATGTTGCTATGACTTTGCTATGCTTAATGCTTGTCACTAGGGCCCGAGTGCCATGATTTCAGATCTGAACCTATTATGTTTTCATCAATATATGAGAGTTCTTGATCCTATCTTGCAAGTCTATAGTCACCTACTATGTGTTATGATCCGGCAACCCCGAAGTGACAATAATCGGGACCACTCCCGGTGATGACCGCAGTTTGAGGAGTTCATGTATTCACTATGTGTTAATGCTTTGGTCCGGTACTCTATTAAAAGGAGGCCTTAATATCCCTTAGTTTCCACTAGGACCCCTCTACCACGGGAGGGTAGGACAAAAGATGTCATGCAAGTTATTTTCCATAAGCACGTATGACTATATTCGAAATACATGCCTACATTACATTGATGAATTGGAGCTAGTTCTGTGTCACCCTAGGTTATGACTGTTGCATGATGAACCGCATCCGGCATAATTCTCTATCACCGATCCATTGCCTACGAGCTTTCCATATATTGTTCTTCGCTTATTTACTTTTCCGTTGCTACTGTTACAATCACTACAAAATACCAAAAACATTACTTTTGCTACCGTTACTTTTCCTATCATTACCACTGCTATCATACTACTTTGCTACTAAATACTTTGCTGCAAATATTAAGTTTCCAGGTGTGGTTGAATTGACAACTCAGCTGCTAATACTTGAGAATATTCTTTGGCTCTCCTTGTGTCGAATCAATAAATTTGGGTTGAATACTCTACCCCCGAAAACTGTTGCGATCCCCTATACTTGTGGGTTATCAAGACTATTTTATGGCGCCATTGCCGGGGAGCATAGCTCTATTCTTTGAGTCACTTGGGATTTATATATGCTTATCATTATGAAGAACTTGAAAAATCCAAGAACCAAGATTTATCCCTCAACTACGAGGGGAGGTAAGGAACTGCCATCTAGCTCTGCACTTGATTCACCTTCTGTTTTAAGTAAGCTTGCGACACCTAAACCTGCTTCTGCTATTCATTCTGATATGTTGCATGTTATTGATGATGCCACTTCTGCTATGCATGATACTTATAATGAAACTACTTCTATGCTTGATACTACTATGCCACTTGGTGAATTTCTTGATGAACAACTTGCTAGGGCTAGAGAGAATGAAATTATTGAAACTGATAATATTGATGAAAGTGATGATGAAGACTCTCCCCCTAATAAATATGAATTGCCTGTTGTTCCTGAGGGTTATGTTATGGATGAAGAATCTGCTAGAGCTATTCTTGCTTGCAATGATAGATATGATCTAAAGAGGTTATTAGCTAAATGGAAGCTTCAATCCCTTAATGCTAGAATGAAACCTGACCCTGCTTTTGCTACTTCACCTATCTGTGTTACTGATAAGGATTATGAATTCTCTATTGATCCTGATATAATTACTTTGGTTGAATCTGATCCTTTTTATGGCTATGAATCTGAAACTGTTGTGGCACATCTTACTAAATTAAATGATATAGCCACCCTATTCACTAATGATGAGAGAACTCGCTACTTTTATATCCTTAAAATATTTTCGTTCTCATTAAAGGGTGATGCTAAGATATGGTTTAATTCTCTTGATCCTGGTTGTGTGCATAGTCCCCAGGATATGATTTATTACTTCTCTGCTAAATATTTCCCTACTCATAAGAAACAAGCTGCTTTAAGGTTTATATATAATTGTGTGCACATTGAAGAAGAGAGTCTCCCACAAGCTTGGGGGAGGCTTCTCCAATTACTTAATGCTTTGCCTGATCATCCTCTTAAGAAAAATGAAATACTTGATATCTTTTATAATGGACTAACCTATGCTTCCAGAGATTACCTGGCTAGTTGTGCTGGTTCTGTTTTCAGGGAAAGAACACCGGATGAAGCTGAAATTCTATTGAATAATATGTTGACTAATGAAAATAATTGGACACTTCCTGAGCCAACTCATGAGCCTATTCCTAAACCAACTCCGAAGAAGAGAGGTGTTCTATTTCTCAGTCCTGAAGATATGCAAGAGGCAAAGAAATCCATGAAAGAAAAGGGTATTAAAGCTGAAGATGTTAAGAATTTACCTCCTATTGAATAAATACATGGTTAATTTACCTCCTGTCAAAGAAATGCATAATTTTAATCCATCTCCTATTGAAGAAACACATGGTCTTGATAACCCGACAAAGGTATTAAAGGTAAATTCTCTCTATAAATATGATAAAGCTGAAATCCCATTTACTAAGTTTTCTAGCCCATACTTAGATGAGTTTGACAAGTTTATGGTTAAGCAAGAAGACTTCCATGCTTATTTTGGTAGAGAATTAAAATGCAGTGCTGATATGCTTGAACACTTGGGTGATTATATGGCTAATGTCAAAGGTGAACTTAAACTTATTAGTAAACATGCTTCTATGGTTACCACTCAAGTAGAACAAGTACTTAAAGCTCAAAATGATTTGCTCAATGAATTGAATAGTAAGAATAATGATTTTGCTGTTAGAGTGGCTACTAGAACTGGTAAAATGACTCAGGAACCTTTGTATCCTGAAGGCCACCCTAAGAGAATTGAGCAAGATTCTCAGAGAAATAATATAGATGCACCTAGTCCTTCTAAAAGGAAGAAAAAGAAAAATGATAGGACTTTGCATGCTTCTAGTGAACCTATTACTGAAACACCTGAGAATCCAAATGATATTTCTATTTCTGATGCTAAAATACAATCTGGTAATGAACCTGAAACTAGTGATAATGTTAATGATAATGTTCATGTTGATGCTCAACCTAGCAATGATAATGATATAGAAATTGAACCTGCTGTTGATCTTGATAACCCACAATCAAAGAATCAATGTTATGATAAGAAAGTCTTTGTTGCTAGGAAACATGGTAAAGAAAGAGAACCATGGGTTCAGAAACCCATGCCTTTCCCTCCCAAACCATCCAAGAAAAAGGATGATGAGGATTTTGAGCGCTTTGCTGAAATTATTAGACCTATCTTTTTGCGTATGCGATTAACTGATATGCTTAAAATGAATACTTATGCTAAGTACATGAAAGAAATTGTTACTAATAAAAGAAAGATACCAGAAGCTAAAATTTCCACCATTCTTGCTAATTATACTTTTAAGGGTGGAATACCAAAGAAACTTGGAGATCCAGGAGTACCCACTATACCATGCTCCATTAAAAGAAACTATGTTAAAACTGTTTTATGTGATCTTGGAGCCGGTGTTAGTGTTATGCCTCTCTACTGAAATATCTTTGCAAATGGCTGATAAATCAACTGCTATACCTGTCGGTATTTGTGAGGATGTGCCTGTTGTGGTTGCAAACATTACTATTTTAACGAACTTTGTTATTCTTGATATTCCCGAGGACGATAGTATGTCTATTATTCTTGGAAGACCCTTTTTAAATACTGCAGGGGCTGTTATTGATTGCAACAAAGGCAATGTCACTTTCCATGTTAATGGTAATGAGCATACAGTACACTTTCCGAGGAAACAACCTCAAGTCCACAGTATCAATTCTATTGGAAAAATTCCATCGATTATTTTTGGAGGTTTTGAATTTCCTCTTCCTACTGTCAAGAAGAAATATGATATTCTCATTGTTGGGGATGTGCATATCCCCGTTGAGGTAACCTAGTGTTATTCGAAAATTCTCCGGTTCCATGTCATTCCGAACGAGTTTGTTAACAAGACCTGATCAACCTTGTTAGTGGATTCCTTTTGATGATCATGAGATGGATGAATTTAGAAAACACAACTCTCTGTACCCTCCTTTTGATTTCTGTTATTTATATTAAATTAAATAAAAAATAGTATTTTCTGTCTGTTATCTGAATCATCTATGGCATTAGACCAACTTAGGCCAAAAGCCTAAGCTTGGGGGAGTATGTATTTCCCACCGACATTACATTCATGTTCACACACTTATTGCTAGATGTCGGTGCTCATACTTTTTCATTGTATCATCCATGCTAGTTTATTTCCTTTTTATGCTTTCTTCTTGTGTGTTTAATAAACCTTAAGAAAAACAAAAAAATTGCTTGTAGCTTTTAGCTAGTTTTAATTTCCATGCTTGTAGTAGTAATTAAAAAGAAAACCCAAAAAGATTTCCTGTTCTTCTTTTGCTTGTTGGGAGCTTTCTCGTGTAAATAGTTTTATTTCTTTTCTTTTCTTTGGGGGTCTATAGGAGAATACCATAATTAAATTGTTGAAGTGGCTCTTATATGCATTATTGTTGATCTGACAAAGAGCCCATATAGCCTTGTCTTCTCCTGTTTATTGAATGCTTGCAGATTCCAGCTTAGTCCAATGCACGTGCACTATTATTATTATCCACATCGTTCGATCATGCAAGTGAAAGGCAATAATGATGATTATATGATGAACTTATTGAGATGAGAAAAGCCGGTATGAGCTTGACCTCTCTTGTTTTTGTAAATATGATTAGTTCATCGTTCCTGATTCAACCTATTATGAATAAACATGTTTGCAATGACAATTAGGGATCATAGTTTCTTGTGCCATGCTTAATTAGCTAGGAGCTTATAATGGTTTACCTTGCGTGCCAACATGCTATTAAAATGGTTGTGATGTGGTATGATAGGGTGGTATCCTCCTCTGAATGATTTAAGTGACTTGACTTGGCACATGTTCACGCATGTAGTTGAAACGAAATCAACATAGCCTTCACGATATTTATGTTCATGGTGGATTATATCCTACTCATGCTTGCATTCGGTGTTGATTAATTTTAATGCATGTTCATGACTGTTGTCGCTCTCTAGCTGGTCGCTTCCCAGTCTTTTTCTAGCCTTCACCTGTACTAAGCGGGAATACTGCTTGTGCATCCAATCCCATAAACCCCAAAGTTATTCCATATGAGTCCACCATACCTACCTATATACGGTATCTACCTCCCGTTCCAAGTAAATTTGTATGTGCCAAACTCTAAACCTTCAAATAAATATCCTGTTTTGTATGCTCGAATAGCTCATGTATCAACTAGGGTTGTCCGTATCTTCCATGTTAGGCGGGTTATCCTCAAGAGGAGTGGACTCCGCTCCTCACTCACGAGAAAATGGCTGGTCACCGGGATGCCCAGTCCCATGCTTTATGCAAACTAAATCAAAATAATTGCAAACAAAACTCCCCCTGGGACTCTTGTTAGTTTGAGGCACTCGTTGTTTCGAGCAAGCCATGGATTGATGCTTGTTGGTGGAGAGGGAGTATAAACTTTACCATTCTGTTTGGGAACCGCCTATAATGTGTGTAGCATGGAAGATATCGCCATCTCTTGGTTGTTATGTTGACAATGAAAGTATACCACTCAAAATATTATTCACCTCTATTTCAAAACCGAGCTCTGGCACCTCTACAAATCCCTGCTTCCCTTTGTGAAGGGCCTATCTATTTACTTTTATGTTGAGTCATCATCCTCTTATTTAAAAGCACCAGTTGAAGAGCACCGCTGTCATTTGCATTCATTACTGTTAGTTTACATTGAGTATGACTTGACTGGATCTCTTTTACCATGAATTACAATGTCTAGTCAGTCCTTGGTCTTTAAAGGTGCTCCGCATTTATGTTTTGCGGTCTCAGAAAGGGCTAGCGAGATACCATCTTGTTATATCATATTATGATTGTTTTGAGAAAGTGTTGTCATCCGATATTTATTATTATTGCTCGCTAGTTGATTATGCCATTGATATGAGTAAACATGAGACCTAAGCGTTATTGTGAATATGGTTAGTTTATAATCTTTGCTGAAAACTTGAATGCTGGCTTTACATATTTACAACAACAAGAGCAAACAGAGTTTGTAAAAGTTTTTCTTTATCACTTTCAGTTTGTCAACTGAATTGCTTGAGGACAAGCAAAGGTTTAAGCTTGGGGGAGTTGATACGTCTCCGTCGTATATACTTTTCCAAACACTTTTGCCCTTGTTTTGGACTCTAACTTGCACGATTTGAATGGAACTAACCTGGACTGACGTTGTTTTCAGCAGAATTGCCATGGTGTTATTTATGTGCAGAAACAAAAGTTCTCGGAATGACCTGAAACTTCACGGAATGTCTTTTTGGAAATAATAAAAAATCCTTGCAAAAGATGAAGACCAGGGGGCCCACACCCTAGCCACAAGGGTGGGGGGCGCGCCCCCTACCTCGTGGGCCCCCTGGAGCTCCTCCGACCTCAACTCCAACTCTATATATTTGCTTTTGGGGAGAAAAAAATAAGAGAGAAGGATTCATTGCGTTTTACGATACGGAGCCGCCGCCAAGCCCTAAAACCTCTCGGGAGGGCTGATCTGGAGTCCGTTCGGGGCTCCGGAGAGGGGAATCCGTCGCCATCATCATCATCATCAACCTTCCTCCATCACCAATTTCATGATGCTCACCGCCGTGCGTGAGTAATTCCATCGTAGGCTTGCTGGACGGTGATGGGTTGGATGAGATTTATCATGTAATCGAGTTAGTTTTGTTAGGGTTTGATCCCTAGTATCCACTATGTTCTGAGATTGATGTTGCTATGACTTTGCTATGCGTAATGCTTGTCACTAGGGCCCGAGTGCCATGATTTCAGATCTGAACCTATTATGTTTTCATCAATATATGAGAGTTCTTGATCCTATCTTGCAAGTCTATAGTCACCTACTATGTGTTATGATCCGGTAACCCCGAAGTGACAATAATCGGGACCACTCCTAGTGATGACCGTAGTTTGAGGAGTTCATGCACTAGTGCAGAACCGGGCAATAGCACCGGTTCGTAAGGCCCTTTAGTGCCGGTTTGGTAACCGGCGCTAAAATGTAGGCACTAAAGCCCCCCCCTTTAGTACCGGTTCAGCACGAACTGGTGCTAAAGGGCAACCACGTGGCACGAGCCAGCTTCGGGGGCAGGGAGCCCTTTAGTACCGGTTGGTGTCACCAACCGGTATTAAAATGTTGGGGGTGGGTGGGTTTATGATTTCTTTTTCATTTAATTTTGTGTTTTCCATTTAATTCTTTTTCGTTTGCTGGTATTTTACGATACTACATATTGTACACGTTATGCACATATATAAATAGAATTTCTAGTAGAACCGATCATAATATATATATATATCATCGAATGTCTCACACAACCACCATTAATTAATTCACACATATATACACACATGTATATATATATATATATATATATATATATATATATATATATATATATATATATATATATATATATATATATATATATATACAATTTCTCCTAATTGGTGCCTTCGGAGCCAGTGGCATTAGCCTAGCTAATTGGTGCCTTCGGAGCATGATAACAATTGGAAGTGGTTCATGGGGGCGGTAGCGGGTAATAGTATTCTCCTTTGGGATCTATGACCTAGTCGAGCAAAAATCCCGCTATGTCCTCTTGAATTTCTTCTATGCGGTCCTGTGCTAGGAGCTTGTCCCGCACCTCTTTGAACTGTTAGAAGGAGATCAATATGCATGTGTATTAATTGTGTGACTAGATATCGATAATGGTGTAAAAATTGTGAATAGTGTTCTGACAATCGACATCGTACCCACTCCTGTCTTTGAGATTTGCTCCTTTCGGACGCCATCATGCAAATGTTCTCGCAAATGTAGTATGCACATAGATCATTCCCCGATGCCTACCTGAGGGCCTTTACGAGAATGGAATTTGATCAGATAATAATTAATCAAGCATGATAATTAAAGAGATGGCAGCTAGCTAGTACTACTTAATTACTTACCTTGGGTCGATACCATTTCAGCTTTTGTTTCCATGCGCCTGGAGTGGCCCTGATGAACTTTGCCCAAGCCCTGCCCCGCCGACAAAGAAAATGAATAAATGGGTTATTAAATAGTTGTTATCAGGAAATGACAAACTAATTAAATAGGCCGAGATATAGTTAATAATGATTGAAATTACCTGTTGACTATCCCCTTCACGATGGTGTAGTCACTTGCTTTCTTAAGTAGTGAGTCTAGTACTTCAACTGTTCCTTCATCAACTTTAATGATTAACAAGATCCAGTGAAATCTGCATGCACACACGTTTGCATGTCTTAATTAAGCGGGCATATGTAAGCAAAAACATGTAGCTATAGCTAGTGGGGAAAAACAGAATTTGTAGTACAAGACAGTGTGACTCACTGGAAGTTGTAAGGAAGTAGTATATCTTCATTGTATTTGAGTTCCTTGAAGAACTGTAGCATGCTTTCCTCTACACATTTTTCGTGATATGGATCTATTTTCCATGTGTATTCATTAATGGTATTTGGGTCAACGAACCCAATGCCATAGCGTCCACCTTCTTTCATTTCATAAATCTTCATCCTACATAATACCACAGAAAAGAATATAGTGAGGATAATTACAGGTAATGATTGATCAAAATGATCAGCTAGCTTGAGACTTAAATTACAGAAAGAAATCACTTACAGACAATAGCAACTGACGATAGATTTGTCAAGTGCGTCTTTATTGTATAGCTGAAATAGTTCTGAATACTCAACGGTCACAGCTTTCTTATGGTAGTAATGCTCCTCGTTGACATTCACCATGAGGGACTCTCGATTGGAAATCTTGGTAATGTCCATGTACCATTGATGCAATTAATACATTCTCGTTGGGAGCTTATTGACCTCCTCTGGCTCGACCAAAGGTTGGCCCTGGGCATATTTCCGTTTTATTTCCTCCTCTCTAGTCGGAGACATGGGCTCGATATCAAGGAGTTGTCCAATAGTGATCCCGATCGATTCAGCCTGCGCAATATGCTCCTCGGTTATTACCACATCGCCCACCCCAGGAACGTTAACGGTTTTCCCACAATAATATTGGGCGCGCCTACTCTCATGTGTTGTTGGCACAACAAGCGGGGGGATTGATTGCGCCGCCTGTTCTCCCAGCTGGGGAACGGTTTTACCGCTCCTTTTGCCAGCTGATTTGCTCGAGCTCGAGCTCGCCTCTTTCTGTAGACGTGCTCGATTTAACTTCCTAAGGTGGCGCTCATAGTCTGTGTCAACAGGCTTGGGAGCTGGTGGTCTAGCCATACGAATGAAGTGGTCAATCTTTTCCACAGGCACTTTCTCCCTTGGCGGCTGTGGCGGTTTCGGTGCAAAATGGGCTTCCACCTCGGCCTTCGATATGGCTATGTTTTCCTCCTCGGACTTGTCGTAAGGCCTCTGCGAAAGAGGCGCGAGGCTTGGACCATATTGAAATCGCTTGCCTCCGCCTGTACCTGCAGTACTACCTCGACTTGTACTGCTACGCACCATAGCTAAGGCGGCTCTCTTCCGTGATTGCTGAGGTGGCAAAGACGGATGACGTGGCTGAGTTGGAGGAGGAGTGGCCTGAAGCTATGCCGGACTTGGAGGAGGAGTGGCCTGAAGCTGTGCCGGACTTGGAGGAGGAGTGGCCTGACGCTTTGCCGGACTTGGAGGAGGAGTGGCCTGAAGCTGTGCCGGACTTGGAAGAGGAGTGGCCTGACGCATTGGTGGACTTGGAGGAGCGGGAGTCTGCTGACTCGGTGGCGGACTGCGACGAGGAGTCAGATGACGCGGTGTCGGTGGCCTTCGAAAGATGATGCAATCCTTTCTCCATAGGATGATATGATGGTTGGCCTCTCCTAGTGTGTGCTCATCGTCACCTCCAGGAATGTTAAGCTCTAGCCCCGAATATTGGTCCACCACCTCATCAACCAAGACACGAGCATAGCCAGCTGGAATCGTGTTGCAATGGAAGGTTGCCTTGGGGGGATTTGTAAAAGCAAGGGCGTCCGCCACCTTCATGGATATGTTCTTCATTTTGAAGTGTAGCTCGCAGTTAGTGTTCTCCATGATGTCATCCACTGGGTAGCTATCCAGCAATGCGTCACCCGGGGCGGAACCCACGCTGCTTCTCGGCATGGATGGGACGGTGCTATCCATTGGTGGATCATCCGCTAGCTGCTGAGACCCCCTTTGCTAGCTAAGTGAGTCGATCTGCTCCTGCTGCTGCTGGAATTTGATTGCCAAGTCCGCGTGCGCTGATTCTAGGCCTTGAAGGCGTTGATAGTCTAGCTTCCTCTACTCCTCCTCCATCTTCCTCTTCTTCTCCTCCGCAATCTTCTTTCTCGCACGGGTTCTGTAGTCGGCGTTCCAGTCCGAAAACCCCTCATACCATGGAATAGCGCCCATGCCTCGTGTTCTTCCAGGGTGTTCAGGATTTCCCAGGGCACGCGTAAGCTCGTCGTTCTCTCTGTTGGGCTCGAACAACCTGGATCGAGCCTCTTCTATTGCAACAAGTAGCTTATCTTCGGCTCGGTCCAGACATGCCTTCTTCGAAACTTTGCCTGTCTTCGGGTCCAACTCCCCCCCATGCGCATAGAACCAAGTCCTGCACCTGGGGGGCTAGCTCAATGTTTCTGGAGTGACACCTGCATCCAACATCTCTTTCTCAGACTTATCCCACTTAGGCATTCCCACGGCATAGCCACCTGGCCCCAGCTTATGGAACTTATCCTTTTTTGCGGTATTGGCCTTGTTTATTCTCGACCGTTCCTTAGATAATTCCGAATCCTTGAATTTCACAAAATCGTCCCAATGAGCACTTTGGTTCTCTAGTGTTCCCTCGAATACTGGAGTCTTCCTTCCTCCGTTGACGTACTCGGCCCATTCACGAATCTTGTGGTTCTTGAATGCAACCGCCATCTTCCTAAGAGCAGCGTCCTTGACTTTCTCCACATCTGCATCTGTGAAATGATCTCGTAGGGTGAAATGTTCCATGAGCGTTTCCCAAAGCAAATGTTTTTGTCTATCGTCGACAAAAGTAACTCCTGAACGTGGCTTTGCTGGCTCTCTCCATTCTTGAAGGGAGATCGGGAGTTGGTCCTTCACAAGAACTCCGCACTGACGAACGTACTTGTCCGCAATCTTCTTAGGAGCGAATGGTTCGCCATTAGGTCTGATTGCCTCGATATTATACTTTACGCCCTCCTTCAACTTTTTGTTCAGGCCTCGTTTCGTCCTGTTGCCTGAAGATTTGCTCGATCTGGATGGCTGAAAGAAGAAAGATCGATTCGTTAATATATTTTCAAGTCATTCAAAACATGTGATGATCACCAGATGCCTGCTTATATAAATATATATACCTCGCCGGTCTTTGTTGTTTCAAGATCAACATTTTCTTTGTCATGTTCATAGTTCATGACTTCATCAATTCGGTCGTCGCGATCGAATATCATATCTCCCTCCCCAGTGTTCTTTAGATATTCAGAGCCGTCATGATCTTCTTCATTCTGATCATCATCTGGCCCGCGAAGATTGCGTATGATATTGAATAGGGCCTCTTCTCCCTCTCCGCCGGTATTGTCCGCCATGGGTTTTGTTTAACTAATCCAAAAGAAATATATTCAAATTACAATGCATGGATGCAATCAATTAATAAGGAAAAACTGAATCAATCATAGTACATAATAAGCATCATCAAATATAATCTTGAATACGTCGTCTCGAATAATAGATATAATCTCGAGTACATCGTCTCGAATAATAGATATAATCTCGAATACATCATCTCGAATAATAGATATAATCTCAAATACATCGTCGGATCATGCGGCGCGGGCGGTGGACACCCAAAGAGAAGGAACCCTCACAGGATCATAGCTGAAGTGAGATCCCTGAAGAAACTGCCAGGTATTGGAGAACCTGCCGCCCTCTAACGCAACCATGTAGCGATGGAAGTGCTCGTCCTCCTCCCTGACACGACGACGTACCACCTCCGGCGGGGCCGGCTCCCTCCACACCGAAACTGGCCCACGCGAACGCCATCAAACGAGATCAGGGTCGACGACCGGGGCCGGGTTCCTCATCAAGCGGCGCGCCCCTCTAGGCAGCACCTCCCAGTGCCAGCCCGGCGGAGCCCAGTCCCGGACATGGGTCAGCCGGACGTCGTCGCGGACGGGTCGACGGCGAGGATGCGGGCTGGGCATCGTCGAGAACAAATACTAGCTATATGACCGCAAAAAGTAACATTTTTTTAATGATTGGATTTGGATAACTAAAATTTATAACATTTCTATATAACTAACATTCCTATAACATTTCTAATATTTCTATAACTAAAAAACAGAAAAAAATTATAACATTTCTATATATATAACTAACATTTGTATAACATTTCTAATATTTCTATAACTAAAAAAAAGAAATATTTCTAACTTTTTTATAACTATTTCTATAACTAAAAAACAGAAAAAATCCTAACAATTCTAACTTTTCTATAACATTTCTAATAATGCTATATAACTAACTATTTCTATAACTAAAAAAAGAAAAATTTCTAACTTTTTTATAACTATTTCTATAACTAAAAAACAGAAAAATTCCTAACAATTCTAACTTTTCTATAACATTTATAACAATGCTATATAACTAACTATTTCTATAACTAAAAAAAGAAAAAATTCTAACATTTTTATAACTATTTCTATAACTAAAAAACTAAAAAAAATGTATGTGTGTGTGTGTGCTCACCGGCGAGGCGAGAGGCGACGGGGGGCGGCGACGGGGACGGCGACGGGCGCGGCGACGACGGGGATGACGATGATGGGGACAGGGACGGGGCGGCGACGACGGGGATG
>NC_041390.1:306193918-306383733 GCF_002162155.2 Triticum dicoccoides | reverse complement strand
GGGGACGACGGGGACGGGGCGGTGACGGGGGCGGCAACGAGGGATATGGAGACGGGGGCGGCGGGCGACGAGGCAGAGGAGAAGAAGCAGATGAGAAACTGAAATTTTTGAAGTGTTTAGTTATATAGGATGGACCTTTAGTACCGGTTGGAGCCACCAACCGGTACTAAAGGCCTGTTTTGGCCAGGCCAAGCGGCGGGAACCGCACACCCTTTAGTACCGGGTGGTGGCTCCAACCGGTACTAAAGGCCGGTTGGAGCCACCACCCGGTACTAAAGGGGGTGCGCTGGCAAGGTGCTGTGCGGCAAGTTTAGTCCCACCTCACTAGCCGAGGGGCGTCCGCACTGGTTTATAAACCCCCGTGCGGTAGCTCTCTCGAGCTCCTCTCCAAAGCAGGCTACTGGGCCTAATGTTCTGTGCTGCCCCGTGGGCCTACTGGGCCTTTGTGGGCCTGCATCCTGGCCCAACAACAGGTTGGGTTTCTAGTCGTATGCAGGCCGCTCTGGCCCAGTAGGCGGGCTTTTTTATTTTTTTTGCTTTATTTATTTTTGAGTTGTTTTTTTGTGTATTTAGAGTTTCTTTGTGAATATTTTTGCTTTAGGTACAAAAAATTACAAACTTTCTGTTAGTGCCCATAGTTTTCAAATTTGAATAGTTTAAATTTTAATTATTTGAAATTAGTGTGAATCACTAGTTTGTGAATAACTTAACTTTAAAATCAGTAAAGGCATGAAAGAATTTGTTTGCACATAAAATTTCTTCGCGTTTCAAATGCCAAAACACATAACTACCCTAACTATTACAGAGATTCCCTCCTGGGTGTGAAACACAGAAGAAAGTGATGATAGTAAAGCCGATCACATCCCAGATCTTTGGGTGTGAAACTTTTTCTTCGCGTGTGTCCCTTTGCGCTGTAACCATGGAAAATCTTCATCATTTAACGGGATGCTCGGGTCAATATTCACTGTGAATGGAGCAATTTCATCAAACTTTTCATAATCTTCTGACATGTCTGTCTTATCATCCACTCCCACGATGTTTCTCTTCCCAGAAAGAACTATGTGCCGCTTTGGCTCATCGTACGATGCATTCGCTTCCTTATCTTTTCTTTTTCTTGGCTTGGTAGACATGTCCTTCACATAGAAAACCTGTGCCACATCATTGACTAGGACGAATGGTTTGTCTGCATACGCAAGATTGTTGAGATCCACTGTTGTCATTCCGTACTGCGGGTCTTCCGTTACCCCGCCTCGTGTCATATTTACCCATTTGCATCGAAACAAAGGGACCTTCAAACCACGTCGATAGTCAAGTTCCCATATGTCCTGTATATAACCATAATATGTTTCCTTTCCTATCTTGGTTTCTGCATCAAAGCGGACACCACTGTTTTGGTTGGTGCTCTTCTTATCTTGGGCGATCGTGTAAAATGTATTACCATTTGTCTCGTACCCTTTGAAAGTCATTATATTCGAAGATGGTAACTGGGACAGCAAGTACATGTCATCTTCAATAGAGGTGTCATGCATGGTACGTGTCTGCAACCAGCTGGCGAAACTCCTGGTTTGTTCACGTGTAATCCAGTCATCAGACCGCTCCGGGTGTTTGGAGCGTAGCAAATTCTTGTGTTCATCCATATACGGAGCCACCAAGGCGGAATTCTGCAGAACTGTGTAGTGTGCTTCAGTGAGAGAATGTCCGTCCATACATATTATTTGTTCCCCTCCTAGCGTGCCTTTTCCATCCAGTCTGCCCTTATGCCGCGATTCAGGAACACCAATTGGCTTAAGGTCAGGAATAAAGTCAATACAAAACTCAATGACCTCCTCATTTTCATGGCCCTTGGAGATGCTTCCTTCTGGCCTAGCACGGTTATGAACTTATTTCTTTAAGACTCCCATGAACCTCTCAAAGGGGAACATATTGTGTAGAAATACAGGACCCAAAACGTTAATCTCTTCGCATAGGTGAACTAGGATGTGCGTCATGATGTTGAAGAATGATGGTGGGAACACCAACTCAAAACTGACAAGACATTGCACCAAATCATTCTCTAACCTTGGTATGATTTCTGGATCGATTACCTTCTAAGAGATTGCATTGAGAAATGCACATAGCTTCACAATGGCTAATCGAACGTTTTCCGGTAGAAGCCCCCTCAATGCAACCGGAAGCAGTTGCATCATAATCACGTGGCAGTCATGAGACTTTAGGTTCTGGAACCTTTTCTCTGCCATGTTTATTATTCCCTTTATATTTGACGAGAAGCCAGACGGTACCATAATACTAAGCAGGCATTCAAATGAGATTTCCTTCTCTTCTTTGGTAAGAGCGTAGCTTGCATGACCCTGATGTATGCCGTCTTTTCCGTGCATACGTTGCTGGTCCTCCCGTGCCTCAGGTGTATCTTTTGTCTTCCCATACACGCCCAAGAAGCCAAGCAGGGTCACACAAAGATTCTTCATCACGTGCATCACGTCGGTTGCGGAGCGGACCTCTAGGTCTTTCCAATAGGGCAGGTACCAAAATATAGATTTATTCTTCCACATGGGTGCACGTCCGTCAGTGTCATTTGGAACAGGTTGTCCACCAGGACCCTTTCCAAAGACCACCTTCAAATCCTTGACCATATCATGTACATCAGCACCAGTACGGTGGCGAGGCTTCGTCCGGTGATCCGCCTCACCTTTGAAATGCTTGCCTTTCTTTCTTACGAGATGCCTGCTCGGAAGAAATCGATGATGTCCCAGGTACACATTCTTCTTACAATTAGCCAAATATATACTGTCGGTATCGTCCAAACAGTGCGTGCATGCACGGTATCCCTTGTTTGTCTGTCCTGAAAGGTTACTGAGAGCAGGCCAATCATTGATGGTCACGAACAACAACGCCTTTAGGTCAAATTCTTCCCCCATGTGCTCATCCCACGCATGTACACCTGTTCCATTCCAAAGTTGTAAGAGTTCTTCAACTAATGGCCTTAGGTACACATCAATGTCGTTGCCGGGTTGCTTAGGGCCTTGGATGAGCACTGGCATCATAATGAACTTCCGCTTCATGTACAACCAAGGAGGAAGGTTATACAAACATAGAGTCACAGGCCAGGTGCTATGGTTGCTGCTATGCTCCCCAAAAGGATTAATGCCATCTGTGCTTAGACCAAACCATACGTTTCTTGCGTCATCTGCAAACTCCTTCCCGTACTTTCTTTCGATTTTTCTCCACTGCGACCCATCAGCGGGTACTCTCAACTTTCCGTCCTTCTTACGGTCTTCTCTGTGCCATCACATCGCCTTGGCATGCTCTTTGTTTTGGAACAAACGTTTCAACCGTGGTATTATAGGAGCATACCACATCACCTTGGCAGGAATCTTCTTCCTGGGGCGCTCGCCCTCGACATCACCAGGGTCATCGCGGCTGATCTTATAGCGCAATGCACCGCATACCGGGCAAGCGTTCAAATCCTCGTACTCACCGCGGTAGAGGATGCAATCATTAGGGCATGCATGTATCTTCTGCACCTCTAACCCTAGAGGGCAGACAACCTTCTTTGCTTGGTACGTACTCTCGGGCAATTCGTTGTCCTTTGGAAGCATATCCTTTATCATTACCAGCAACTTTCCAAATCCCTTGTCAGATACACCATTCACTGCCTTTCATTGCAGCAATTCCAGTGTGGTGCCCAGCCTTTTCTTGTCACCTACGCAATTCGGGTACAACAATTTTTTGCGATCCTCTAACATGCGCTGCAACTTCTTCTTCTCCAAATCACTTGCACAGTTTCTCTTTGCATTGGC
Source organism: Triticum dicoccoides (assembly GCF_002162155.2). Taxonomy (NCBI): domain Eukaryota; kingdom Viridiplantae; phylum Streptophyta; class Magnoliopsida; order Poales; family Poaceae; genus Triticum; species Triticum dicoccoides. The sequence continues at coordinate 306,379,936 of NC_041390.1, read as the reverse complement.
AATGGCCCGACCTAGATCATCAACGGGCTCATCCGATGCCTCTTCTTTAGCTTCTTCCCGCATTGCCGGCTTAGCTTCTTCCCGCATTACCGGCTCAGCTTCTTCCCTCATTGTTGTATCATCGTATTCAGGGAACCCATGGCCAGGATAGCTGTCGTCGTCCTCTTCTTCTTCATTGTCTTCCATCATAACCCCTCTTTCTCCATGCTTGGTCCAAACATTATAGTGGGGCATGAAACTGGACTCAAACAGGTGGACATGAATGGTTCTTGACGTAGAGTAATTGCGACCATTCTTATAGCCAGCACATGGACAATGCATAAAACCATCCGCTCGCTTGTTTGCCTCAGCCACAAGCATAAAAGTACGCACGCCATTAATGAACTCGGGAGAGCATCGGTCATTGTACATCCATTGCCGGCTCATCTTCAATACACAGCACCGAAAACATCAAATTAATACAATACATGAAGTTCATACATAAAGATCATACAACACTTCAATGCAACAAACAAATAACTCTCTAGCTAAAGAATTTAAATGCAACAACAAATGCGATCAAGATCGCAACTAAGGTAACAATTGATCTAACAACATAATGATACCAAGCCTCACTATGAATGGCATATTTTCTAATCTTTCTAATCTTCAAGTGCATTTTCTCCATCTTAATCTTGTGATCATTGACGACATCGACAACATGCAACTCCAATTCCATCTTCTCCCCCTCAATTCTTTTCAATTTTTCCTTCAAATCCTCATTTTCTCTTTCAACTAAATTTAACCTCTCGACAATAGGGTCGGTTGGAATTTCGGGTTCAACTACCTCCTACATACAAATATCTATGTCAACTTGATGGGCATAATTTGTCATAAACACGAAATGCAATGAATAGTTTTAAAAGAGAATATACCACATCCGAATCATAACCCGGACGAGGGCCGACGGGGACGGATATCAAAACCATGGCACTATGCATAACAAACAACGCATGGGTAATATAATTATATGAGTAACTATATATCCAAATCACACAAACATCATTTTTTATATAAAACTTCATGAACAAGAGGCTCACCACAAGGTGGTGCCGGCGACGGGACGTTGCGAGCGATCGACGGTGGTTACGACGGAGATTTAGAAGGTACTAAGTAAACCACACCTACATATGCAAAACTAAGTGTTATTTTTGACCTCAAATTGCATATAAATCAAATACTAGCACATATATACAATTCCTCCCAAATTACTAAACTGAAAAATCAATCACTATATAAAGCATTGCACGAGCTAATCTAGCAATGAGAGATGAAAGGAAAAAGTTGCTAACCTTTGTGATCATTTGAATGGATGGGGGCCTTCAAATCTTGGGCAAAATGTGTGATGAGATTGAGAGGAAGAGGGAAAAGAACAGAGGGGAGAGGGGAAAGGGGAAGAATAGAGCGAGCTCGGGTGGACGAAGGGTCTATGTAGGACGACCTTTAGTACCGGTTCGTGATACGACCCGGTACTAAAGGTGCTGGAGGGCCCCGGACTGACAACATCCTGCCACCACTCACTTTAGTACCGGTTCGTGGCACGAACCGGTGCTAAAGGTTTGCCACGAACCGGTACTAATGAGAGCGGCCCGGCTAGCCATTGGAACCGGCACCAATGTACACATTAGTGCCGGCTCAAATTCAAACCGGCACTAATGTGCTTCACGTTTGACCCTTTTTCTACTAGTGATGTATTCACTATGTGTTAATGCTTTGGTCCGATACTCTATTAAAAGGAGGCCTTAATATCCCTTAGTTTCCACTAGGACCCCGCTGCCACGGGAGGGTAGGACAAAAGATGTCATGCAAGTTCTTTTCCATAAGCACGTATGACTATATTCGGAATACATGCCTACATTACATTGATGAATTGGAGCTAGTTCTGTGTCACCCTAGGTTATGACTGTTGCATGATGAACCGCATCCGGCATAATTCTCTATCACTGATCCATTGCCTACGAGCTTTCCATATATTGTTCTTCGCTTATTTACTTTTCCGTTGCTACTGTTACAATCACTACAAAATACCAAAAACATTACTTTTGCTACCGTTACTTTTGCTATCGTTACCACTGCTATCATACTACTTTGCTACTAAATACTTTGCTGCAGATATTAAGTTTCCAGGTGTGGTTGAATTGAAAACTCAGCTGCTAATACTTGAGAATATTCTTTGGCTCCCCTTGTGTCGAATCAATAAATTTGGTTTGAATACTCTACCCTCTAAAACTGTTGCGATCCCCTATACTTGTGGGTTATCATCTGGTCATTGGAAGCAGAATTGCCCCAAGTATTTGGCGGATAAGAAGGATGGCAAAGTGAAAGGTATATTTGATATACATGTTATTGATGTGTACCTTACTAATGCTCGTAGTAGCGCCTGGGTATTTGATACTGGTTCTGTTGCTCATATTTGCAACTCAAAACAGGGGCTACCGATTAAACGAAGATTCACTAAGGATGAGGTGACGATGTGCGTGGGAAATGGTTCCATGGTTGATGTGATCGCCGTCGGCACGCTACCTCTACATCTATCGCCGGGATTAGTTTTAGACCTGAATAATTGTTATTTGGTGCTAGCGTTGAGCATGCACATTATATCTGGATCTTGCTTGATGCGAGACGGTTATTCATTGAAATTAGAGAATAATGGTTGTTCTATTTATATGAGTAATATCTTTTATGGTCATGCACCCTTGATGGGTGGTCTGTTTTTGTTGAATCTCGATTGTAGTGATACACATATACATAATATTGAAGCCAAAAGATGCAAAGTTAATAATGATAGTGCAACTTATTTGTGGCACTGCTGTTTAGGTCATATTGGTGTAAAATGCATGAAGAAACTCCATGTTGTGGGCTTTTGGAATCACTTGATGCTTGTGAACCATGCCTCATGGGCAAGATGACTAAGACCCCGTTCTCCAGAACAATAGAGCGAGCAACTGACTTATTGGAAATAATACATACTGATGTATGCGGTCCGATGAGTGTTGAGGCTCGCGGCGGGTATCGTTATTTTCTAACCTTCACTCATGATTTGAGCAGATATGGGTATATCTACTTAATGAAATATTAGTCTGAAACATTTGAAAAGTTCAAAGAATTTCAGAGTGAAGTGGAAAATCATCGTAACAAGAAAATAAAGTTTCTACAATCTGATCATAGAGGTGAATATTTGAGTTATGAGTGGTCTTCATTTGAAACAATGTGGGATAGTCTCACAACTCACGCCACCTGGAACACCACAGCGTAATGGTGTGTCCGAACGTCATAACCGTACTTTATTAGATATGGTGCGATCTATGATGTCTCTTACCGATTTAGCGCTATCGTTTTTTGGTTATTCTTTAGAGACGGCTGCATTCATGTTAAATAGGGCACCATTTGAATCCGTTGAGATGACACCATATGAACTGTGATTTAGCAAGAAACCTAAGCTGTCATTTCTTAAAGTTTGGGGCTACGAAGCTTATGTGAAAAAGCTTCAACCTGATAAGCTCGAACCCAAATCGAAGAAATGTGTCTTCATAGGATACCCAAAGGAGACTATTGGGTACACCTTCTATCACAGATCCGAAGGCAAGATATTTGTTGCTAAGAATGGATCCTTTCTAGAGAAGGAGTTTCTCTCGAAAGAAGTGAGTGGGAGGAAAGTAGAAATTGATGAGGTAATTGTACCTTCTCCCGAATTGTAAAGTAGTTCATCATAGAAATCAGTTCCAGTGATTCCTGCACCAATTAGTGAGGAAGCTAATAATGATGATCATGAAACTTCAGATCAAATTACTACCGAACCTCGTAGGTCAACCAGAGTACGATCCGCACCAGAGTGGTACGGTAATCCTGTTCTGGAGGTCATGTTACTTGACCATGATGAACCTACGAACTATGAGGAAGCGATGGTGAGCCCAGATTCTGCGAAATGGCTTAAAGCCATGAAATCTGAGATGGGATCCATGTATGAGAACAAAGTGTGGACTTTGGTTGACTTGCCCGATGATTGGCAAGGCATAGAGAATAAACGGATATTCAAGAAGAAGACTGATGCTGAAGGTAATGTTGCTGTCTACAAAGCTCGACTTGTTGCGAAAGGTTTTCGACAAGTTCAAGGAGTTGACTAAGATGAGACCTTCTCACCCATAGCGATGCTTAAGTCTGTCCAAATCATGTTAGCAATTGCCGCATTTTATGATTATGAAATTTGGCAAATAGATGTCAAAACCGCATTCCTTAATGGATATCTTAAAGAAGAGTTGTATATGATGCAACCAGAAGGTTTAGTCGATCCTATAGGTGCTAACAAAGTGTGCAAGCTCCAGCGATCCATTTATGGACTGGTGCAAGCCTCTCGGAGTTGGAATATATGCTTTGATAGTGTAATCAAAGCATATGGTTTTATACAGACTTTTGGAGAAGCCTTTATTTACAACAAAGTGAGTGGGAGCTCTGTAGCATTTCTAATATTATATGTGGATAACATATTGTTGATTGGAAATGATATAGAATTTCTGGATAGCATAAAAGGATACTTGAATAAGAGTTTTTCAATGAAAGTCCTCGGTGAAGCTGCTTATATATTGGGCATCAAAATCTATAGAGATAGATCAAGATGCTTAATTGGACTTTCACAAAGCACATACCTTGATAAAGTTTTGAAGAAGTTCAAAATGGATCAGTCAAAGAAAGGGTTCTTGCCTGTGTTATAAGGTGTGAAGTTGAGTCAGACTCAATGCCCGACCACTATAGAAGATAGAGAGAAAATGAAGGTCATTCCCTATGCCTCAACCATAGGTTCTATCATGTATGCAATGCTGTGTACCAGACCTGATGTGTGCCTTGCTATAAGTTTAGCAGGGAGGTACAAAAGTAATCCAGGAGTAGATCACTAGACAACGGTCAAGAACATCCCGAAATACCTGAAAAGTACTAAGGATATATTTCTCGTTTATGGAGGTTACAAAGAGCTTGTCGTAAATGGTTACGTCGATGCAAGCTTTGACACTGATCCGGATGACTCTAAGTCACAAACTAGATACGTATTTATATTGAATGGTGGAGCTGTAAGTAGGTGCAGTTCCAAATAGAGCGTCGTGGCGGGATCTACGTGTGAAGCAGAGTACATAGCTGCTTCGGAAGCAGCAAATGAAGGAGTCTAGATGAAGGAGTTCATATCCGATCTAGGTGTAATACCTAGTGCATCGGGTCCAATGAAAATCTTTTGTGACAATACTGGAGCAATTGCCTTGGCGAATGAATACAGATTTCACAAGAGAACCAAACACATCAAGAGACGCTTAAATTCCATGTGCGATCAAGTCAAGGAGGGAGACATAGAGATTTGCAAGATACATACGGATCTGAATGTTGAAGATCCGTTGACTAAGCCTCTCTCACGAGCAAAACATGATCAGCACCAAGAATCCATGGGTGTTAGAATCATCACTATGTAATCTAGATTATTGACTCTAGTACAAGTGGGAGACTAAAGTAAATATGCCCTAGAGGCAATAATACAGTTGTTATTTATATTTATTTATATCATGATAAATGTTTATTATTCATGCTAGAATTGTATTAACCGGAAACTTAGTACATGTGTGAATACATAGACAAACAGAGTGTCCCTAGTATGCCTCTACTTAACTAGCTCATTAATCAAAGATGGTTAAGTTTCCTGACCATAGACATGTGTTGTCATTTGATGAACGGGATCACATCATTAGAGAATGATGTGATGGACAAGACTCCGTTAGCTTAGCATTATGATCGTCTAGTTTTATGGACAGGCGGTTGGGGTCCGCGGTGCTCCGCGCTTGACCTTTGGCGTCGCCTCGAAGCCAAGCTCGAGCACGCCTTGGGCCCGGGGGCTACTGTCGGCATCCTGGGAACAGGGGTACCCAGACTTGCCTGCCTGTGGCCCACGGCGTGGCTCCATCAGTGGCCCGATACGGCCCAGTATCGGCAACAACGACTCAAGACCCTCGCGAGGGACCAAGCCTCATGAGGCGGACGACACAAAGACCTCCCCGAGGGGCAGCCTCACTAGGCTACCTCCCGAGGAGCGGAGATATCAAGGCAATGTGCACCTCGCGAGGTTCACATGACATGAGCCATGACGACCAAGGCCAGGCGGGCGCAACGTACCAGTTTCCCCTTTGGTGCCATGGGGCCAAGCGTAGGCACGGAGTCCCGAGGAATCAGGCAAAGGTTTCCATATTGGTGCAACAAGACCAAGACCGCCAGGATGACAGGACATAGGTCATCACGGAGCCCATTACAGCGTCACCACCAGAGCCTTTGCAGGCGAAGACTACTTTTGTCAGGATAACTTGTACTAGTTGTCTGCCTTTGAATTTGGCCGTTGTGGGATCCCTTCCCGCCTATATTTGGGAAGAGGACCAAGGCCACTATAAATAGGACTTAGCCACCACCAGAGAGGGGGATCGGATCATTCAGGCCATCCTCAGACCCACCAGCTCACCGAGCTCAAGAACACCTCACCTCCTGAGGCTGCTCGACCACTGTACTAGTTCATCCTCAGCCCCTCAAGGCAATCCACAAAGCTAGAGTAGGGTATTACACCGCAAGGTGGCCCGAACTAGGATAAACTAATGTATCTCTTGTCCCTTGGGTTCGTCGAGCTAGGCTATGGAATCGTTGGGCCGGTAGGTTGGCGAGAAGGAGTCCTTCGTATGCACCCCAGTGTTCGAACCTCTCAAGGGTCTGCGGAGCCCTGAATCCGACAGCCTCTCCCCTCCTCCTTTATATACGGGGCAGGGGGCAGCCCAAAGGTAGATCAATTGTTCCTCAGCCGTGTGCGGTGCCCCCTCCACAGTTCTCCACCTCGGTCATATTTTCATAGTGCTTTGGCAAAGCCCTGCGCTGATCACATCATAAACACCTTCGCCACACCATCATGCTAACAAGAGGGGAGAGTGTGTCCACGTACCCTTGTAGACCGAAAGCGGAAGTATTTAGTAACACAGTTGATTTAGTCGAATGTCTTCGCGATCCAACCGATCCAAGCACCGAACGTATGCCACCTCTGCATTCAGCACACGTTCAGCTAGCTGATGTCCCTCGATCTCTTGATCCAGTTGAGGACGAGGGAGAGTTCTGTTAGCACGACGACGTGGCGACGGTGATGATGAATTTACCGGTGCATGGCTTCACCTAAGCACTACGACGATATGACCGAGGTGTGTAACCATGGAGGGGGGCACCACACACGGTTAAGAGAAACTCGTGTGCCTTTGGGGTGCCCCCTGCGCATGTATATAAAGGAGGGAGGGAGAGAGGCCGGCCCTCCTAGGGGCGCACCAAGTGTAGGGCGTCCTACTAGGACTTCCAAGTCCTAGTAGGATTCACTTTCCTTTTCGGAGTAGGAAAGAAGGAAAGGAGGGAGAGGGAGAAGGAAAGGGGGGCGCCCCCATCCCTTGTCCAATTCGGTTTGGGCAGGGGGGAGGCGCTTCTTCCCTCTCTACACTAAATCCCAATAAGGCCCATTAACTTCCCCCGGCGAATTCCCATAACTCTACGGTACTCTGAAAAATACCCGAATCACTAGGAACCATTCTGATGTCCGAATATAACCTTCCAATATATCGGTCTTTACCTCTCAACCATTTCGAGACTCCTCGTCATGTCAGTGATCTCATCCGGGACTTCGAACTTCGGTCATCAAATCACATAACTCATAATACAAATCGTCATCGAATGTTAAGCGTGTAGACCCTATGGGTTCAAGAACTATGTAGACATGACCGAGACACATCTCCGGTCAATAACCAATAGCGAAACCTAGATGCTCATATTGGGTCCTACATATTCTACGAAGATCTTTATCGGTCGAACCGCATAACAACATATGTTGTTCCCTTTGTCATCGGTATGTTACTTGCCTGAGATTCGATCGTCGGTATCATCATACCTAGTTCAATCTCGTTACTAGGAAGTCTCTTTACTCGTTCCATAATGCATCATCCTGTAACTAACTCATTATTCACATTGCTTGCAAGGCTTATAGTGATGTGCATTACCGAGAGGGCCCAGAGATACCTCTCCGATACTCGCAGTGACAAATCCTAATCTTGATCTATGCCAACTCAACAAACACCATCGGAGACACCTGTAGAGCATCTTTATAATCACCCAGTTACGTTGTGATGTTTTATAGCACACAAGGTGTTCCTCCGGTATTCGGGAGTTGCATAATCTCATAGTCAGAGGAACATGTATAAGTCATGAAGAAAGCAATAGCAATAAAACTCAACGATCATAATGCTAAGCTAATGGATGGGTCTTGTCCATCACATCATTCTCTAATGATGTGATCCCGTTCATGAAATGACAACACATGTCTATGGTCAGAGAACTTAACCATCTTTGATTAACGAGCTAGTCTAGTAGAGGCATACTAGGGACACTTTATTTTGTCTATGTATTCACACATGTATCAAGTTTCCGGTTAATACAATTCTAGCATGAATAATAAACATTTATCATGATATAAGGAAATAAAATAATAAGTTTATTATTGCCTCTAGGGCATATTTCCTTCAGTCTCCCACTTACACTAGAGTCAATAATCTTGTTCACATCTCCATCTGATTTAACACCAATAGTTCACATCTTTACCCATAGTTCACATCCCCATGTGACCAAAACTCAAAGGGTTCTACTAGAGTTAATAATCTGGTTCACATCACTATGCGATTAACACCCAAGAGTAATAAGGTGTGATCATGTTTTGCTTGTGAGAGAAGTTTTAGTCTACGGGTCTGGCACATTCAGATTCGTATGTATTTTGCAAATTTCTATGTCTACAATGCTCTACACGGAGCTACTCTAGCTAATTGCTCCTACTTTCAATATGTATCCAGATCGAGACTCAGAGTCATCCAGATTGGTGTCAAAGCTTGCATCAACATAACTCTTTACGATGAACTCTTTTATCACCTCCATAACCGAGAAATATTTCCTTAGTCCTCTAAGGATAATTTTGACCGTTGTCCAGTGATCTACTCCTAGATCACTATTGTACTCCCTTGCCAAAATCATGCTAAGGTATACAATAGGTATGGTACACAACATACTTTATAGAACCTATGACTGAGGCATAGGGAATGCCTTTTCATTCTCTTTCTATTTTCTGCCATGGTCGGGTTTTGAGTCTTTACTCAACTTCAAACCCTGCAACACAGGCAAGAACTCCTTATTTGACTATTCCATTTTGAACCACTTCAAAAACTTGTCAAGGTATGTACTTATTGAAAAAACTTATCAAGCGTCTTGATCTATCTTTATAGATCTTGATGCCCAATATGTAAGCAGCTTCACCGAGGTCTTCCTTTGAAAAACTCCTTTCGAACACTCCTTTATGCTTTCTAGAAAATTCTACACCATTTCCTATCAACAATATGTCATTAACATATACTTATCAGAAAGGCTGTAGTGCTCCCACTCACTTTCTTGTAAATACAGGCTTCACCGCAAGTCTGTATAAAACTATATGCTTTGATCATACTATCAAAGCGTACATTCCAACTCCGAGATCCTTGCACCAGTCCATAAATGGATCACTGGAGCTTACAGACTTTGTTAGCACCTTTAGTATTGACAAAACCTTCTGGTTGCAACATATACAACTCTTCTTTAAGAAATCCATTAAGGAATGCAGTTTTGACATCCATTTGCCAAATTTCATAATCATAAAATGCGATAGTTGCTAAGATGATTCAAACAGACTTTAAGCATCGATACGAGTGAGAAAATCTCATCATAGTCAACACCTTGAACTGGTCGAAAACCTTTTGCAACAATTCGAGCTTTGTAGATAGTAACACTACTATCAGTGTCCGTCTTCCTCTTGAAGATCCATTTATTCTCAATGGCTCGCCGACCATCGGGCAAGTCAATCAAAGTCCATACTTTGTTCTCATACATGGATCCTATCTCAGATTTCATGGCCTCAAGCCATTTATCAGAATCCGGGCTCATCATCGCTTCCTCATAGTTCATAGGTTTGTCATGGTCTAGTAACATGACTTCCAGAACAGGATTACCACTCTGGTGCAGCACGTACTCTGGTTGACCTACAAGGTTCGATAGTAACTTGATCTGAAGTTTCATGATCATCATCATTAGCTTCCTCACTAATTGGTGTAGGAATCACTGGAACTGATTCCTGTGATGAAACTACTTTCCAATTCAAGATAGGTACAATTACCTCATTAAGTTCTACTTTCCTCCCACTCACTTATTTCGAGAGAAACTCCTTCTCTGGAAAGGACCCATTCTTAGCAACAAAGATCTTGCATTTGGATATGTGATAGAAGGTGTAGCCAACTATTTCTTTTGGGTATCCTATGAAGACGCACTTCCACGATTTGGGTTTGAGCTTACCAGGCTGAAGCTTTTTCACATAAGCATCGCAACCCCAAACTTTAAGAAACGACAGCTTAGGTTTCTTGCCAAACCATAGTTCATACGGTGTCATCTCAACAGATTAGATGGTGCCCTATTTAACGTGAACGCAGTCGTCTCTAATGCATAACACCAAAACGATAGTGGTAAATCGATAAGAGACATCATAGATCGCACCATATCTTATAAAGTACGGTCACGATGTTCGAACACACCATTACACTGTGGTGTTCCAGGTGGCATGAGTTGTGAAACTATTCCACATTGTTTTAAATGAAGGCCAAACTCGTAACTCAAATATTCGCCTTTGCGATTAGATTGTAGAAACTTCATTTTCTTGTTATCATGATTTTCCACTTCACTCTGAAATTCTTTGAACTTTTCAAATGTTTCAGACTTATGTTTCATTAAGTAGATATACCCGTATCTGCTCAAATCATTTGTGAAGGTCAGAAAATAACGATACCCGACGCGAGCCTCAACACTCATTGGATTGTATACATCAGTATGTATTGTTTCCAATAAGTCAGTGGCTCGCTCCATTGTTCCGGAGAACGGAGTCTTAGTCATCTTGCCCATGAGGCATGGTTCGCAAGCATCAAGTGATTCCAAAATCCCACCAGCATGCAATTTCTTCATGCGCTTTACACCAATATGACTAATTGGCAGTGCCACAAATATGTTGCACTATCATTGTCAACTTTGCATCTTTTGGCATCAATATTATGAATATGTGTGTCACCACCATCGAGATTCAATAAACCATTCACATTGGGTGTATGACCATAGAAGGTTTTATTCATGTAAAAAGAACAACAAATATTCTCTGACTTAAATGAATAAACTTATTGCAATGAACATGATCCAATCATATTCATACTCAACGCAAACACCAAATAACATTTATTTAGGTTCAACACTAATCCCGAAGGTAGAGGGAGTATGTGATGGTGATCTTATCAATCTTGGAATCATTTCCAACACACATCGTCACCTCGCCCTCAACTAGTCTCTGTTCATTTTGTAATTCCTGTTTCGAGTTACTAATCATACCAATTGAACCGGTATCAAATACCCAGGGCTACTATGAACACTAGTAAAGTACACATCAATCACATGTATATCATATATACTTTTGTTCACTTTGCCATCCTTCTTATCTTCCAAGTATTTGGGGCAGTTCCGCTTCCAGTGACCATTTCCTTTGCAGTAGAAGCACTCAGTTTCAGGCTTGGGTCTAGCTTTGGGCTTCTTCATGTGAGTGGCAACTTGCTTGCCATTCTTCTTGAAGTTCCCTTTCTTTCCCTTGCCCTTTTACTTGAAACTAGTGGTCTTGTCAACCATGAACACTTGATGCTTTTCTTGATTTCCACCTTCGCCAATTTCAGCATCGCAAAGAGCTCGGGGAATCGTTTTCGTCATCCCTTGCATATTATAGTTCATCAAGAAGTTCCAGTAACTTGGTGATAGCGACTAGAAAACTCTGTCAATCACTATCTTATCTGGAAGATTAACTCCCACCTGATTCAAGCGATTGTAGTACTCAGACATTCTGAGCACATGCTCACTAGTTGAGCTGTTCTCCTCCATCTTGTAGGCAAAATACTTGTCAAAGGTCTCATACCTCTCGACTCGGGCACGATGTCGGATTCGGGGTTCTGGCAAACCCTTGAGGTTCGAACTCTGGGGTGCGCGCGAAGATCTCTCTCTTCCTAGCTCACTCTCGCAATGATTCTCAAGGCCTAGATCGCCGAACCCAAGGAACAAGAGACACGAGGGTTTATACTGGTTCGGGCCACCGTTGTGGTGTAATACCCTACTCCAGTGTGGTGTGGTGGATTGCCTCGTGGGCTAAGGATGAACCAGCACAATGGATGAACAGCCTCCTGAGGAGAGGTGTTCTTGCGCTCGATGAGCTGGTGAGATGGCCTTGATGGAGTGGATTCGATCCAAGATGAGCCGATCATGACTATGGTGGTGGCTAGTCCTATTTATAGAGGCCCTGGTCCTCTTCCCAAATGTTAGGCGGGAAGGGATCCCACAACGGCCAATTTTGAAAGGAGACAAGTTATCCTGACAAAAGGTGGTCTTCGCGTGCCAAAGGTTATGGTGGTGATGCAGCTGTGGGCTTCGCGCCGACCTCTGATAACCCACAAGTATAGGGGATCGCAACAGCTTTCGATGGTAGAGTATTCAACCCAAATTTATTGATTCGACACAAGGGGAGCCAAAGAATATTCTCAAGTATTAGCAGCTGAGTTATCAATTCAACCACACCTGGAAACTTAGTATCTACAGCAAAGTGTTTAGTAGCAAAGTAATATGATAGTGCTGGTAGCGGCAACAAAAGTAAAGACAACAAAAGTAATATTTTTGGTATTTTGTAGTGATTGTAACAGTAGCAGTGGAAAAGTAAATAAGCGTAAACCAGTATATGGAAAACTCATAGGCACCAGATCAGTGATGGATAATTATGCCGGATGCGGTTCATCATGTAACAGTCATAACATAGGGTGACACAGAACTAGCTCAAATTCATCAATGTAATGTAGGCATGTATTCCGTATATAGCCATACGTGCTTATGGAAAAGAACTTGCATGGCATCTTTTGTCCTACCCTCCCGTGGCAGCGGGGTCCTATTGGAAACTAAGGGATATTAAGGCCTCCTTTTAATAGAGAACCGGAACAAGCATTAGCACATAGTGAATACATGAACTCCTCAAACTATGGTCATCACCGGGAGTGGTCCCGATTATTGTCACTTCGTGGTTGCCGGATCATAACACATAGTAGGTGACTATAGACTTGCAAGAGAGGATCAAGAACTCACATATATTCATGAAAACATAATAGGTTTAGATCTGAAATCATGGCACTCGGGCCCTAGTGACAAGCATTAAGCATAGCAAAGTCATAGCAACATCAATCTCAGAACATAATGGATACTAGGGATCAAACCCTAACAAAACTAACTCGATTACATGATAAATCTCATCCAACCCATCACCGTCCAGCAAGCCTACGATGCAATTACTCACGCACGGCGGTGAGCATCATGAAATTGGTGATGGAGGTTGGTTGATGATGATGACGATGACGAATCCCCCTCTCCGGAGCCCGAACGGACTTCAGATCAGCCCTCCCGAGAGGTTTTAGGGCTTGGCGGCGGCTCCGTATCGTAAAACGCGATGATTTCTTCTTTCCTATTTTTTCCTCTTCGAAAGCAAATATATAGAGTTGGAGTTGGCATCGGAGGGTCTACAGGGGGCCCACGAGGTAGGGGGGCGCGCCCTAGGGAACCCTCGTGAGAAGGGTGTGGGCCCCCTGGTCTTCATATTTGGCGAGGATTTTTTATTATTTTTTCTAAGACCTCCCGTGGAGTTTCAGGTCATTTCGAGAACATTTGTTTTCTGCACATAAAACAACATCATGGTAATTCTGCTGAAAACAACGTCTGTCCGGGTTAGTTCCATTCAAATCATACAAGTTAGAGTCCAAAACAAGGGCAAAAGTGTGAAAAGTAGATACGACGGAGACGTATCAACTCCCCCAAGCTTAAACCCTTGCTTGTCCTCAAGCAATTCAGTTGACAAACTGAAAGAAAGAAAGAAAATCTTTTACAAATTCTGTTTGCTCTTGTTGTTGTAACTATGTCAAGCCAGCATTCAGGTTTTCAGCATAAATCATAACTAACCACATTTGCAATAATCTCAGGTCTCACAATTACTTATATCAATAGCATAATCAACTAGCAAGTCATAATAATAAATCTCGGATGACAACACTTTCTCAAAACAATCATAATATGATATAACAAGATGGTATCTCGCTAGCCCTTTCTGAGACCGCAAAACATAAATGCAGAGCACCTTTAAAGATCAAGGACTGACTAGACATTGTAATTCATGGTAAAAGAGATCCAATCATAGCCATACCCAACATAGATTAATAGTGATGAATGCAAATGACGGCTGTGCTCTCCAGCTATTGCTTTTTAATAAGAGGGTGACGACTCAGCATAAAAGTAAATGGATAGGCCCTTCGCAGAGGGAAGCAGGGATTTGTAGAGGTGCCAGAGCTCAGTTTTGAAATAGAGATAAATTGTATTTTGAGCGGTATACTTTGATTGTCAACGTAACAACTAAGAGATGGCGATATCTTCCATGCTAAACACATTGTAGGCGGTTCCCAAACAGAATGGTAAAGTTTATACTCCCCCTCCACCAACAAGCATCAATCCATGGCTTGCTCAAAACAATGAGTGCCTCCAACATAAATCAGGTCCCAGGGGGAGTTTTGTTTGCAATTAATTTTGATTTAGTCTGCATAAAGCATGGGACTAGGCATCCCGGTGACCAGCCATTTTCTCATGAGTGAGGAGCGGAGTCCAGTCCTCTTGAGAATAACCCGCCTAACACGGAAGATAAGGACAGCCTTGGTTGATACATGAGCTATTCAAGCATACAAAACAGAATGTTTATTTGAAGGTTTAGAGTTTGGCACATACAAATTTACTTGGAACGGCAGGTAGATACCGCATATAGGAAGGTATGGTGGACTCATCTGGAATAACTTTGGGGTTTAAGGGATTGGATGCACAAGCAGCATTCCTGCTTAGTACAAGTGAAGGCTAGCAAAAGACTGGGAAGCAACCAACTAGAGAGCGACAACAGCCATGTACATGCATTAAAATTAATAAACATTGGATGCAAGCATGAGTAGGATATAATCCACCATGAACATAAATATCGTGAAGGCTATGTTGATTTTGATTCAACTACATGCGTGAACATGTGCCAAGTCAAGTCACTTAAATCATTCAAAGGAGGATACCACCCCATTATAGCACATCATAATCATCTCAATAGCATGTTGGCACACAAGGTAAATCATTATAACTCATAGCTAATCAAGCATGGCACAAGCAACTATGATCTCTAATTGTCATTGCAAACATGTTTATTCATAATAAGCTGAATCAAGAACGAGGGACTTATCTTATTTACAAAAACAAAAGAGGCCGAGTTCATACCAGCTTTTCTCATCTTAGTCAGTCCATCATATATCATCATAATTGCCTTTCACTTGCACGATCGAACGGTGTGAATAATAATAAGAGTGCACGTGCATTGGACTGAGCTGGAATCTGCGAGCATTCAATAAACAGGAGAAGACAAGGCAATATGCGCTCTTTGGGTTAAATCAACAATAATGCATATAAGAGCCACTTCAACAATTTAATTATGGTCTTATCCTACTGACCCCCAAAGAAAAGAAAAGAAATAAAACTATTTACATGGGAAAACTCCCAACAAGCAGAAGAAGAACGGGAAATATTTTTGGGTTTTCTTTTTAGTTATTACTACTACAGCAGAAAAATAAACTACTACTAATTTTTTTTGGTTTTTCTTAAGGTTTACTAAACACACGAGAAGAAAGCAGGAAAAAGAAAATAAACTAGTATGGATGATACAATGAAAAAGTATGAGCATCGACATCTAGCAATGAGTGTGTGTGAACATAAATGTAATGTCGGTGAGAAATACATACTCCCCCAAGCTTAGGCTTTTGGCCTAAGTTGGTCTATGGCCACGGCTGGCCTGGCGGATATCCATAATAATAGTTGTTGGGGTCGTACTGTGATGAGGAGGAATAGTTGGGATCATACTGTGATGAAGAAGAAGACTCTGACTGCCACTGGCTGACAGTCATCTCTGGATCCCAAGAATAAACAGATTGTCGTGGAGGCTCATCTTATGGTTCCTGTTCTGGCTCCTCGACTAGTGTAGGGTTTCGGTAGGCATGAATAGCCGTCAACGGAACAAGGTACGTGCCTACAGTCAAATCAAACAAAGAAGGAGCAGGCAAGGTAATAATCTCAGGATGATGTTTATTAAAGAACAATTGATATCTAAGCTCCCCTGCCCTATTCTTAACAATAAAATCATGTGCCACCATACTTTTATGATCTAGATAAACACGGGGTAGCACTTTTTCTTCCTTCTCAGCATGCCTAATAGGTATGCTAAAATGTGCGGCTAGGCGTGTAGCATAAATGCCTCCAAAGATGGGACCCTTAGTACGGTTCATATTTAACCGTCTAGCAATAATACCGCCCAAACTAAAAGTGTTATAACTATATAAACCTTGGAGCAGAATAATTAAATCAGGGACACTAAGGTTTCCAGAGTTTCCGCGTCCAATTAAACAACGACTAGCAAATAATGCAAAGTAACGCAAAACAGGAAAATGTATGCTAGTTATTCGTGCACCGGTAACCTTCCTGGTTTCTCCTATAGTGATATTATCAATAAACCCAGCCACATCATCATGATGTGGTTCTTTTGTCTTGCCCTTAAAAGGGACTAAACAAATTTGACAGAAATCATAAAGTGACATCTCCTTAGGCTCATCATATAAATGAAATTCCACCGTAGGTGGTGAGTTCCTAGGATGAAAATAAAAGTTTTGCACAAAGGTATTTGTGAGTAAGAGATACCGATCGCATTGGTCGTGGAGGAAAGCGGTGAGGCCTGCATTGTGGGCCAATTCATGAAAATCTTCATAGATACCGGCTGCTCTCAAGAAATCTTCAGAAGGCCATTCACACGCCCGAATCTCCGTGGTGCGTGGCAAATTATACTTAGGCTTCGGTGCCTTTTCCTTTGAGCTTTGGCTTGATGAGCCCCTCAATAATCTGCTCATCATTTTTCTGAAACAATCTGAAATTTTTAGTAACTTCAAACAAAAATGAACCAACTTCAATAAAACTGATAGTAACTACTCCTACAAGTGCCTAGAGCCTATATCAAGCATTAGAACTACTTGGAACCATATAAATTTGACATGCAAGCTCAAGAACATGGTCACCTATGCAGCACAATTTTGCAATGAATAAAGCACTAGAACAAAAACTAATTGGACCAATGGAGGAGTCACATACCAAGGAACAATCTCCCCAAGCATTTTTGCGAGAGGTGCTTTGAGCAAGGAGATCGAAAATCACAGCAAAAGTGGCTGGAACTCGTGCTTGAGTTGGTTTTTCGGGTTTGTGTGAGACAGAGGAAGAAGATGGGTGCTGGGATAAGTGGAGGAGGGCCACCGTGGGCCCACGAGGCAGGGGGCGCGCCCTATAGGGGGGGGGGCGCCCACCACCCTCGTGACCAGGTGGCAGCTCCTCCCGCGGTAATTTTTGCACAGTAAATCCTCAAATATTCCGAAAAAATCATATTAAATTGGCATGGCATTCTGAGGACTTTTATTTTCGGGATATTTTTATATTGCACGGATAAGTTAGGAAACAGACAGAAAATACTATTTTTACTTTATTTAATATAAATAGCAGAAAGTAAAAGTGGGGTACAGAAGTTTGTGCTTCTAGTTTCATCCATCTCATGCTCATCAAAAAGAATCCACTAACAAGGTTGATCAAGTCTTGTTAACAAACTCATTCTGATAATCATGAAACCGGAGAAATTTCAAATAACACTAAGTTACCTCAACGGGGATATGCACATCCCCAATAATAAGAATATCATATTTCTTCTTGACAGTAGGAAGGGGAAATTCAAAACCTCCAAATATAATCGATGGAATTTTTCCAATAGAATTGATACTAGAGTGTACCGTATGCTCATTACCATTAACATGAAAAGTGACATTGCCTTTGTTGCAATCAATAATAGCCCCTGCAGTATTAAGAAAAGGTCTTCCAAGAATAATAGACATACTATCATCCTCGGGAATATCAAGAATAACAAAGTCCATTAAAATAGTAACGTTTGCAACCACAACAGGCACATTCTCACAAATACCGACATGTATAGCAGTTGATTTATCAGCCATTTGCAAAGATATTTCGGTAGGTGTCAGCTTATTCAAGTCAAGTCTATGATATAAAGAGAGAGGCATAACACTAACACCGTCTCCAAGATCACATAAAGCAGTTTTAATATAATTTCTTTTAATGGAGCAAGGTATAGTAGGTACTCTGGGGTCTCCAAGTTTCTTTGGTATTCCACCCTTAAAAGTATAATTAGCAAGCATGGTGGAAATCTCAGCTTCCGGTATGTTTCTTTTATTAGTAATGATATCCTTCATATATTTAGCATAAGGATTTGTTTTGAGCACATCAGTTAATCTCATACGCAAAAAGATAGGCCTAATCATTTCAGCAAAGCGCTCAAAATCCTCATCATCCTTTTTCTTGGATGGTTTCGGAGGAAAAGGCATGGGTTTCTGAACCCAAGGTTCTCTTTCTTTACCAAGTTTCCTAGCAACAAAGTCTCTTTTATCATAACGTTGATTCTTTGATTGTGGGTTATCAAGATCAACAGCAGGTTCAATTTCTACATCATTGTCATTACTAGGTTGAGCATCGTCATGAACATTATCATTAATATTTTTACTAGGTTCATGTTCATTACCAGATTGTGTTTCAGCATCAGACATAGATATATCATTTGGATTATCAGGTGGTTCAGCAATAGGTTCACTAGAAGTTTGCACAGTTCTATCATGTTTCTTCTTCTTCTTTTTAGATGAACTAGGAATATCAATATTATTTCTTTGAGAATCTTGCTCGATTCTCTTAGGGTGGCCTTCAGGATACAAAGGTTCCTGAGTCATTCTACCAGTTCTAGTAGCCACTCTAATAGCATAATCATTTTCTTACTATTCATTTCATCAAGCACTACTTTTTGAGCTTTAAGTACTTGTTCTACTTGGGTGGTAACCATAGAAGCATGTTTACTAACAAGTTTAAGTTCACCTTTAATATCAGCCATATAATCACCCAAGCGTCTAATCATATAAGCATTTTCTTTTAATTGTCTACAAAATAAGCATTGAAGTCATCTTGTTTATACATAAAGTTATCAAACTCATCCAAGCATTGACTAGCAATTTTAGTAGGAGGGACTTCAGCTTTATCATATCTATAGAGAGAATTTACCTTGACTACCTGTGTCGGGATATCAGGATCAGGAGGTTCTTCAGTAAATAAATAATTAAGATCATATGTTTCTTCAACAGGCGGTATATTAAGACCATGTATTTCTTCAATAGGAGGTAAATTCTTAACGTCTTCAACTTTAATACCTTTCTCTTTCATAGATTTATTTGCCTCTTGCATATCTTTGGGACTAAGAAATAAAATACCTCTCTTCTTCGGAGTTGGTTTAGGAATAGGCTCAGTAATTGGAGAAGGAGTTGGCTCAGGAGCTGGCTCAGGAAGTGCCCAATTATTTTCATTTGTCAACATATTATTCAATAGAATTTCAGCTTCATCCGGTGTTCTTTCCCTGAAAAGAGAACCAGCACAACTATCCAGGTAATCTCTGGAAGGATCGGTTAGTCCATTATAAAAGATATCAAGTATTTCAGGTTTCTTAAGAGGATGATCAGGCAAAGCATTAAGTAACTTGAGAAGCCCCCCCCCCCAAGCTTGTGGGAGACTCTCTTCTTTAATTTGCACAAAGTTGTATGTTTCCCTCAAAGCAGCTTGTTTCTTATGAGCAGGGAAATATTTAGCAGAGAAGTAATAAATCATATCCTGGGGACTACGCACACAACCAGGATCAAGAGAATTAAACCATATCTTAGCATCACCCTTTAATGAGAACGGAAATATTTTGAGTATATCAAAGTAACGCGATCTCTCATCATTAGTGAACAGTGTAGCTATATCATTTAACTTAGTAAGATGTGCCACAACACTTTCAGATTCATAGCCATAAAACGGATCAGATTCAACCGAAGTAATTATATCAGGATCAACAGAGAATTCATAATATTTATCAGGAACACATATAGGTGAAGTAGCAAAAGCAGGGTCAGGTCTCATTTTATCTCTAAGTGATTCTTTGTTCCATTTAATTAATAACCTCTTAAGCTCATATCTATCTTTGCAAGCAGAAATAGCAGCAGAAGATTCCATATCAAAAAGATAACCCTCAGGAATAACAGGCATATTTTCATCATCACTATCATCATCGTATTCAGATTCAATAATTTCTTTTTCTCTAGCCCTAGCAATGTGTTCATCAAGAAATTCACTAATAGGCACCGTAGTATCAGGCATAGAAGCAGTTTCATCATAAGTATCATGCATAGCAGAAGTGGCATCATCAATAACATGCGACATATCAGAACGAATAGCAAAAGCAGGTGTAGGTGTCGCAAACTTACTCATAACAGAAGATGAATCAAGTGCAGAGCTAGATGGCAGTTCCTTACCTCCCCTCGTAGTTGAGGGATAGATCTTGGTTTTTGGATCTCTCAAGTTCTTCATAGTGATAAGCAGATATAAATCCCAAGTGACTCAAAGAATAGAGCTATGCTCCCCGGCAACAGCGCCAGAAAAAGGTCTTGATAACCCACAAGTATAGGGGTTTGCAACAGCTTTCGAGGGTAGAGTATTCAACCCAAATTTATTGATTCGACACAAGGGGAGCCAAAGAATATTCTCAAGTATTAGCAGCTGAGTTGTCAATTCAACCACACCTGGAAACTTAGTATCTGCAGCAAAGTGTTTAGTAGCAAAGTAATATGATAGTGCTGGTAGCGGCAACAAAAGTAAAGACAGCAAAAGTAATATTTTTGGTATTTTGTAGTGATTGTAACAATAGCAGCGGAAAAGTAAATAAGCGTAAACCAGTATATGGAAAACTCGTAGGCACCGGATCAGTGATGAATAATTATGCCGGATGCGGTTCATCATGTAACAGTCATAACATAGGGTGACACAGAAATAGCTCCAATTCATCAATGTAATGTAGGCATGTATTCCGTATATAATCATACATGCTTATGGAAAAGAACTTGCATGACATCTTTTGTCCTACCCTCCCGTGGCAGCGGGGTCCTATTGGAAACTAAGGGATATTAAGGCCTCCTTTTAATAGAGAACCGGAACAAAGCATTAGCACATAGTGAATACATGAACTCCTCGAACTATGGTCATCACCTGGAGTGGTCCCGATTATTGTCACTTCGGGGTTGCCAGATCATAACACATAGTAGGTGACTATAGACTTGCAAGATAGGATCAAGAACTCACATATATTCATGAAAACATAATAGGTTCAGATCTGAAATCATGGCACTCGGGCCCTAGTGACAAGCATTAAGCATAGCAAAGTCATAGCAACATCAATCTCAGAACATAATGGATACTAGGGATCAAACCCTAACAAAACTAACTCGATTACATGATAAATCTCATCCAACCCATCACCGTCCAGCAAGCCTACAATGCAATTACTCACGCACGACGGTGAGGATCATGAAATTGGTGATGGAGGATGGCTGATGATGACGACGGCGACGAATCCCCCTCTTCGGAGCCCCGAACGGACTCCAGATCAGCCCTCCCGAGAGGTTTTAGGGCTTGGCGGCGGCTCCGTATCGTAAAACGCGATGATTTCTTCTCTCCTATTTTTCTCTCTCCGAAAGCAAATATATGGAGTTGGAGTTGGCGTCGGAGGGTCTCCAGGGGGCCCACGAGGTAGGGGGCGCGCCCTAGGGGGGGGGGGGGCGCCCCCCACCCTCGTGAGAAGGGTGTGGGCCCCCTGGTCTTCATATTTGGCGAGGATTTTTTATTATTTTTTCTAAGACCTCCCGTGGAGTTTCAGGTCATTCCGAGAATATTTGTTTTCTGCACATAAAACAACATCATGGTAATTCTGCTGAAAATAGCGTCAGTCCGGGTTAGTTCCATTCAAATCATACAAGTTAGAGTTCAAAACAAGGGCGAAAGTGTTTGGAAAAGTAGATACGACGGAGACGTATCGACCTCCGTCCTGCCGTCCTGCTGGTCTTGTTTCATCGATATGGAAACCTTTGCCTGATACCTCGGGACTCGTCGCCCGCGCCCGCCTCTTTAGCACCAAAGAGGAAACTGGCACTCTGCGCCCGCTGGCGCCCGCCTAGCTTCAGTCATCACGGCTCACGTCACACGAACCTCGCGAGGTGCCCCCCGCCTTGATATCTTTGCTCCTCGGGAGCCAGCCTAGCGAGGCTGCCCCTGAGGAGGTCTTGCATCGCCCGCCTCGTGAGGCTTGGCCCCTTGCGAGGGTCTTGAGTGGTTGCCGATGAATATGGGCCGTACCGGGCCGCCGGTAGAGCCACGCCATGGGCCGCGGGCAGGCAAGTCTGGGTACCCCCGTTCACAGGACGCCGACAGTAGGCCCCAGGCCCCAGGCGTGCTCGGACTTGGCTTCGAGGCGAAGCCAAAGGGCAAGTGCGGAGCGCCGCCAGCCCCAACCACCTGCAGCCTTGATTGACGTTTGGCGATTGACAGGACGTGTGCGTCTCCACCTCCCCACGCTGCCTCGGCAACCGTTCAGCTTGACGAGTCCCTGCTGCATGCAGAAAAAACCATCATTACCTGCAATCATGGAGGTCGACGGTTGGCCTCCATCTGGCTATAAGTGAGGAGGGGGCGGAGCCCCCGTTTCTCATCTCTTCCTCCATCCGCCTGCTTCTTCTTCCTCTTCCTTGCTACGACACTCATGGCACAGATACGGAGGTTCTTCGCTGCCGAGAAGGGAAACCCCCCCTCGAAGAGCTTGGGCCACTTCCACCGAAGAAGAGGCTGGCCTGCTCTCACGATGTTGCCGTGAGGCCGGAGGTGACGAGGCCTTGGTACGAGCGGCCTCCCCCCCGGCTACCCGTTGCCCTTGTATGCCCAGGCGCTAGGCTCCAGAGAGGGGGCAGCGGCCCGCGCCGCTCGCGCCTTGGCCGCGGTGAACATGCTATGGCGGTGCGTGCCGCTGCCCCACGAACTCACGCCGAGGGCTCCTCGCTTGAACTCATGGTGTGGGAGGCGATGCCTCCGCGCACGTGGATCCGATTCCCGCAATTCTATGTTGAAGAGATGCCGCCGAGGGGGCCACTCTTGCTGTGGCTGCAGCACGCTGAGTGCGACACCCCGGCGACGGGAGCAGAGGTCGAGGTCGTCTCCCCGGGCAAGATCTTTATGACCCGCGGATGGGGTGAGGTCGCCCGTGTCTGCCGCACGGAGGGGGCCCTCGTCATCCATTTCGAGTACGACGGCACCTCCACGCTGTTCTTCAAGGTCTTCGACAAGGAAGGCCGCCGCCTGGAATGCTGCCCTGGAGGGGGTCGCCGGGATGGTGCAGCGGCTGGCGCTGGGCCTGCCCTTGGTCTTGCCGGCAGTTCCTCCAGTAGTAGCGATGACGCCTGGGAGTCCAGCGACTCTCCCGAGCCCGACGAGTCTCCGGAGACGAGCGAAGACAGCTACACGCCCCGAGCTCTCGCCGTGACCAGAGTGCCGCCGCAGCGTTTGTCGGATTTCGGGTTTCGGCAGACCCTTAAGGTTCGAACTCAGGGGTGCGCGCGAAGGTTACGTCTTCTACCTCTCCGTTTCGCAAGGATCTAGACTACTGAAAGAACTGCACAAGGGGCACAAGGTTTATACTGGTTCAGGCCACCGTTGTGGTGTAATACCCTACTCCAGTGTGTGGTGGGTGGATTGCCTCTTGGGGCTGATGATGATGAACAATACAAGGAAGAACAGCCTCGCGAGGGTCTGCTCTTGGCTGGGGCAATGAACTGCTGGGAGGAGTTCAGCCACCTTTCTCTCTCTCTCTCTCTCTCTCTCTCTATGCTTCCAACCTCTCTATCGAGCCTCCCCTTCCTTTTTTCCAACCTCGTTGCTCTATGGGCGGCTGTTCCTATTTATAGAGGCCCCGGTCCTCTTCCCAAATATTGAGCGGGAAGGGAGCCAACAATGGCGGGCTAATTCGAAGGGGGAGAACAAGTATCAGCTATCCTGACAAAAGTAGTCTTTGCCTGCACAAAGCTCTGGTGATGACGCCGTCTTGGGCTTCACGGTGACCTCCGTCTCATAGTCCTCCTAGTCTTGGTCTCGTTGCACCGAAATGGCAACCTTTGCCTGATGCCTCGGTACTCCGCGGCTGCGCTTGCTCCCTTTGCACCAAAGAGGAAAGGAGGACGCTGCGCGGGCTGGCACCCACCTGGCGCCCTGAGTCATCATGGCTTGCATCACGGGCACCTCGCGAGGTACCCCGCCTTGATTTCTCCGCCTCCTCGCGAGCCAGCCTGATGAGGCCGTGCCGGGCCCCCTTTGAGCCACGCCGCAGGCCGTAGGCAGGCAAGTCTGGGGACCCCCGTTCCTAGAACGCCGACAGTAGCCCCCGGGCCCAAGGCGCGTCCGGACTTGGCCGTGCTGAGAGGCGAAAGGGCAAGGGCGAAGCGCCGCGGGCCCTAACAACCTGCGGCCTTGGGCGCCGCGTGGCGGTTGATTGTACGTGGGCGGCACTGTTCCCCCACGCCCCCTTATTATGCGCCCTGCTAGGCGGACTTGTAGTTGTACACAGCCGCTCCCCTTCCTGTTGCTCGAGCGTCCCCTGTTCTTCCTCCCTTCGAACGCCAGCTCCTGCTTCCAATCCAATCTCGAATCTTCCCCTCCTTCCCATCACCATGGCTCCGACGAAGAAGGAGAGAGGGAAGAAACCCATGCCTCCGTCTTGTGTGCCACCATCGGTGGCCCCCGCCGTCGGCCGGTCGACCATACTCGATCGAGAGTGCCTGGGCAAGGTCAGCTTGGCTCTGGCCACCATCTTCAATGAGTCCGGGAGGACGACGGCCTGGCCAGGGCCCCACTTCTCCATCGACAGGGTAGCTACCGAGGTCCCATGTTTTGACGACGCCCTATGGGCGGGTCTGGTTCCCCCCTTTTCCAATTTCTTCAATGCCGTGCTCTCCCATTATCAGATCCACATGATGCACCTAAGTCCTGAGTCCATCACCCTCCTTTCAGTCTTCGCCTTCATTTGCGAAGCCATGGTGGGCATCCCTCCTTCGGTTGCCTTGCCACGCCACTTCTTCTCGCTGCATCTTGTCGACCCTACCCAATGCTGGGCGTGCGTGAGCATCGCTGCCGAGCCTGAGACTGCGGCCTCTGGGATCGACTTCAAGCTCCCCCTGCCCGCGGTTGGGTTCCACGAGCGGTGGCTGTATGTGGACGCAGGGGTGCCCAGCCCCCTGCTATCGGAGCCGGCCTCGCGTGCGGTCCCCAATTCGGGTTGGGGCCAGGAGACGCTCGGGAGCCCCCGGCTCGTCTTCGTCTGGCGCTGCTTCGTGCTCTTGAGGTCGCTTGGCGTGACAGCGCCCAAGGTGGTGAAGGAGTTTCTATTATGCCGTGTTGCTCCCCTTCAGCGCCACTCTCGCCGGATGTGGGCCTTCCATGGGCGCGAGGATAACATGAGGCTCCAGGAAGAGGACCTGGCTCCTGAGGTGCTGAAGACGGCGCTCTTGACCTTGGCCAGGGACCCCAACCCCGGCAGCGTCCGACAGGAAGGGGCCTTGCTGTATCTCTACCAGAGCAGGGTCGACTTTGTGAAGCAGATGCCCGTCTTCGATGAGTGGGGGCTGCGTCCCGCCAGCCTCCAGGGACCTCGTGAGAATCCAGTGGTGGTGACTGCCCTTCCAATCGGCCAAGGCGACTCCTCCTCAAGTGGCGGAGCAGGGAGGCATGCGGCACCGGAGGCCGAGGGGGCTCCCGATGAGGTGACAACGCCGGGTGATGCTCTCGAGGGGACAGCTCCTGGGACCCATGCCGCTGAGGCTGAGGGTGGCAAGCAGCCGCTCCCAGTGCCCAGGGCTGAGGCCTCTGAGGCCCCAGCCGCGTCTTCTGGCGAGGTGATTGGCGGCACGCGCCAGGCAGGCGCCCCTGACGCGGATCGCTTCGATGCTCCGTCTTTGTCGCAGGTTGATCCTTGCGCTCTTCTCTTGGGCCGCTTCCGCGTGGACTTTGAGGCCCTCTGGAGGAAAAGGGAGGCCCTGGGTGATGACTTCCCTTGTCTCGTGCTGAAGCGCAGGAAGTACTTCGCCACTGATGAGTAAGTCTTCTCCCTTTCTGGTTCCTGATCCTCTTGTTGCTTTCACTGATCCTTGCTCCGCAGGCCCCTTCCGACCGAGCTCGCGGAAGTAGCCGAGGTGCCGCCTCCTTTGGTTTCGCCCCCTCTACCGTCCTCAAGTGCTCCGAGCAGCTCTGCCCTTGTGGTGAGGGCGATCAAAGGGGTGGACCTCCCCGAGGTGCACCGCGGCCCTTCATTCCCCCCGATTTCCCTTTGTGGGCCCTCTCGAGGCATAGCCAGCCTGCCGTGGCCTTCTCGTCTGGTCGTGGACTGCGACTGGTTGAGGCGCCCCCTGCGCCCTTCATCTGGAGACGGGCTGGCTCCAGGCTGGGCTTCTGGTGCGGCGCGCCCGGCCGTCGCGAGGGTGCCAGCCCCCATCCCCCTGCCCGGAGGGGGAACGATGATTCATGGCCCCCGGCGCTTGCTTGGGGCTGATGATGGTGTGGAAGACGTGCTTGAGCGCGCCCGGGAACGCTGCGCTCGCCGCCAAGTGTTCCTTCGAAGGGCGACTGACGCGGTGAACCTGCTTGGGGAGGAGCTTGCCGACGAAGACACGCGCCTGGAGGCCGAGGGCCTGCGCCTGGCTGCAGGGAGGCGCGAGCTGGAGGCCGCCATCGTCCTCGCGCGCTGTCAGCGTGATCTTGACGATGAAGAGGCGAAGGCGTCGCTAGAGGCCTCTCAGGTGGCCCGATCCTAGGCTGCCGAGGAGGCTCGAGGAGCTGACCGACGGCGAGAGGCGGCGGAGGAGCGGGCTCGGGAGCTCCTGGCCCGGTGCCACTCACTGGAGGAGCAAGTGGAGCTGCGTTAGTTGGCCCTTGCGTCGATGTGGGTGGCCTCCGGTGACCCAACTGAGCTCCAGATGCGTGAGGAAGCGTTGACGTTGGAGGTCGCCGAACGCACCCGCGAGTACGAGGTTGGAGACGAGGGAGCGCTTGGTGACGCAGGCGGAGGATGATGTCGCTGCGCGGGAAGCTCGTGTCCTGGAGGAGGTCGGGCGCGGGGTGGCGATGGCGCGCCAAGACCTCGAGCGCGAGTTCGAGGGGAGGCTGGAGTTGATCCGGGCCGAAGCTAAAGGGAGGACCGTAGCCTTGAGGGCCAAGTGGGAGGAGGCGACGCGGCTGGACGACGCCTCCCGGGCTGCCCTTGAGGAAGCGCAAGGGGAGTTAGCCGCCTCCCAGGCCGAGATGCTCCGTCTTCGCCAGCGGGTGGAGGAGGCTGAGGGCGTCGCACGCCAGAACGCGGATGAGATATGTCAGTGGCAGGTCCTGGAGCACATGCACGGCCCCATGCTCGCCACGCTCCGAGAGAGAGCTAGCACAGCCTTGGGCAACATCTGTGAGGTGGCCGTCGGTGAGCCGCACACAGTCAACTATGCCGGCAACCTTCAGTTTTTCACCACCGTGGTGACGCAGCTGGAGGCGCGGTCGGCCAGGGCCGACAGGTTGGTGGAAGAGAGGAGCCGCGCTCTGCTCGGGCGCGCCTTTTCCCGTGTCTTCAGCCATCTCCTGAACATGGATTCCCACTTCGATTTTGACGCCGCCATCGCCCCAGTTCCCCAGGCCGTCCGAGGCGACCTGGCGCACTGGGTGGAAGACAACGTGGACGCCCTTGTCAGGGCCTCCGCTTCGGACGATGACGACGTGATCGTGGCTGCTGACGAGGGCGGTGCGGTGAACGGTCCTGACGCTGTTGGTGGCGACGTAGATGACGATGGCGAGTCCGGCGACGCCAGCGACGGCCCGGAAGGTGCTTCTGAGGACGCATTGGGGGATTGGTCCGACTGAGTGTGTATTGCTCCTGTCTTTTTTACCCTGCATGAATAGAACTCAGGTTTTTGACCTGATGGCCGTGAGAGCATTTTGGGAGGGGAAGCCCCTCATGTAAAACCTGTGTTCATCGTATTGGCAGTTGTCATATTGCACGAGCGCCCGCGCCTGGTGGTTGGCTGGTTTACCTTTGTTTCGCGCAAGCCCCGAAGCAGCCTGTGATGTCTTGGGTGTTCTTTAGTTGAATCCGTAGGGTACGAGAGTGTCACTGGCGGGGAGCTTCACAGGCATTGGCCTTTTTCACAGGCTCCGAGCCTTTTCCCAAATGCGACGGCTTCACAGGCATTTGCCTTCTTCACAGGCTCTGGGCCTTTTCCTGAACGCGACAGCTCCACAGACATTTGCCTTCTTCACAGGTTCTGGGCCTTTTCCTGAACGCGACAGCTTCACAGGCATTTTCCTTCTTCACAGGCTCTGGGCCTTTTCCTGAATGCGACAGCTTCACAGGCGTTTGCCTTCTTCACAGGCTCTGGGCCTTTTCCTGAACGCGACAGCTTCACAGGCGTTTGAATATCCTCCCGAGAGGGAGCAACAACAGCAGTTTGGGTTGTGCACGAGCCAGGCCTGACCCGACTCGCAAGGGGCTCGCGAGGGGAGGCAGCTATGGCGAAGCGGTAACCAGAACGCGAGAAATGGCTCGAACGAGAATAAGCACCCCTTCCCCGAACACACGCAAATCTCAAATTCGAATCCAACTTAAATCCAGCGGGGGAAAAGATACAACCAAAGGGAAAGGCAAAGAAAGCAGACAAAAGGACGCGTCCGACACCTAATCTAGTCTTGGACGTCTTCTCACCAGCGCGGAGCTAAGTGCTGTCCACTGGGCGTGGAAGGGAGCCCCAGGGCCTGAGGCCGGCACCCCTGAGACTCCGGGGCGTGTACAACCCCACTCATTATTATGTGAGAGTGTCACGGGGCGGCGAGCTTCACAGGCACTGGGCCTTCTTCACAGGTACTGGCCTTGCTTCATATCGCCAGACGAGGGCCCCGCCTTGCGCCACACTCTAGTGCCATCAGCAACGACCGGAACCCAGGACGCCGCCCGATGGGGTAGAGCGGTCGCCAGCGGTTCCCCCGACGACCACGGGTCCTCCGCCAGGGGCAGGCCCTGAGGCACCACCCCAGCAGAGGGCCTACCTCCTGAGAACACCTTGCTCCGAACGCCGCGGTGGTGATGTCGGATCTCGACCCCTCTCCTGCAGCCCCCTGCGCCCTCCTCCCGAGGGGTAGGAAACCATGGGAGCGGGGCAGCTGCTTGCTGCAGCGACCTGCACCTCCTGCGATCCATGGTTAGCATATACCTGCTCCTGAGGAATTAGCGGTGCCCGATAATCGTTGCCTCCAGCGTGGTCAGTGGGACCATTCCGGGGCTCCTGAAAAGGCCCAGCTTCTAGAGCCTCGTCCCCCCAGCTTGGGCTGAGGAGCAAGCCTTGTCCGTTCTCGTGAGGGTGTCCTTGGTCCATCATGAGGGGCACGTATTCCTCGGCGCCATCATCCCGAATGCTATGCCGTAATGCCCCGCATGCCATGCGGTCCTGCCTGTCACGCCCACTGCGGGGTGGCAGCGCGGCCGCCCACTAGGGCCGCGGGTCGCGTTGAGTCCTTCTTCTTCGCGGGCCGGGGGTGGGGGCAGTGCCGCCGCCGGTCCGGCGCTGACAGCTTCGCTGGCGTCGGAGTAGCCTTGGAGCCCGTGGGCGCGCGCGGAGCCCCCGCACGGGTCGCCCTGGGCTTGAGATGGGAGCTGGGTGGAGAAGGGGTGAGCCCCCGAGGCGGCAAAGCCCAGGAGCTCCGCCACTCGCTCCAGCAGCACGTCGTGGCCGCCCTCCAGCAGTGTGCACTGCAACAGCTCTCGGGCCACCGTGAGCGCGGCCCTCAAGTTCGCCTGCTCCCGGCGGGTGTACGGCGTCGTGGTCGCGGCGTGATTGGAGGCCCTTGCTGCCGACCGTGCCTGTCGCGGTGTAAGAGTTGTCGAAGTCTGTCTGCGTCGCCCGCGGCCCGCAGCGCCCTGCGGACCGCAAGCTGCCTGGGGCACGGGGTCGCCCGAGGCGAGCGGTTCCACGCGGGCGGGCCACGCAGCCCATGGGGCGGGGTTGCCCTCCTGGTCGCCGGGCATGGTGATGACGACGCGACGGGGCACGGAGCGGTGGAAGACTAATTCCGGCGCACCCCTACCTGGCGCGCCAAATGTCGGATTTCGGGTTCCGGCAGACCCTTAAGGTTCGAACTCTGGGGTGCGCGCGAAGGTTACGTCTTCTACCTCTCCGTTTCGCAAGGATCTAGACTACTGAAAGAACTGCACAAGAGGCACAAGGTTTATACTGGTTCAGGCCACCGTTGGTGTAATACCCTACTCCAGTGTGTGGTGGGTGGATTGCCTCTTGGGGCTGATGATGATGAACAATACAAGGAAGAACAGCCTCGCGAGGGTCTGCTCTTGGCTGGGGCAATGAACTGATGGGAGGAGTTCAGCCACCTTTCTCTCTCTCTATGCTTCCAACCTCTCTATCGAGCCTCCCCTTCCTTTTTTCCAACCCCGTTGCTCTGTGGGCGGCTGGTCCTATTTATAGAGGCCCTGGTCCTCTTCCCAAATATTGAGCGGGAAGGGAGCCAACAATGGCGGGCTAATTCGAAGGGGGACAACAAGTATCAGCTATCCTGACAAAAGTAGTCTTCGCCCGCACAAAGCTCTGGTGATGACGCCGTCTTGGGCTCCATGGTGACCTCCGTCTCGTAGTCCTCCTGGTCTTGGTCTCATTGCACCGAAATGGAAACCTTTGCCTGATGCCTCGGTACTCCGCGGCTGCGCTTGCTCCCTTTGCACCAAAGAGGAAAGGAGGATGCTGCGCGGGCTGGCACCCGCCTGGCGCCCTGAGTTGTCATGGCTTGCGTCACGGGCACCTCGTGAGGTACCCCGCCTTGATTTCTCCGCCTCCTCGCGAGCCAGCCTGATGAGGCCGCGCCTGAGGAAGCTCCGCGTCGTCCGCCCCGCGAGGCTTGGCCCCTCCTGAGGGTCTTGAGTCTTGTGTTGGTGAAGATGGGCCGTGCCGGGCCCCCTTTGAGCCACGCCGCAGGCCGTAGGCAGGCAAGTCTGGGGACCCCCGTTCCCAGAATGCCGACAGCGTCCGCCCGTCGTCGTCGTTGATCAGGATGGGGTTAGCACCGGCCTCCCGTGGCCCACTGTTGATGATGGCGTCGGCGGCGACGCCGGTAGATACGACTTCTGATAGGCTTTTCCTTTTATTCCCTGGAAGGAATCAAGATGAACCCTTCGGGGGTGTCTAAAGAATCTGTAGTGCCTATTGTGTCAATATCATCCTTATTACGAAAATTTAGGATTGCGTTTCTTGCTTTGGCTTGGTCCCCCCTTTCCAACCTCGCGGTAGCTTAGCGCTCTACACCGACATGTCCTAGTCCCTAGGCAGGCTTCAGCTGTCGCTGGTATGCCAGGCTGCGATGCCGTGGTCAAGGCCAGGAGGTGAGCGGCCCGAGGTCCGGTGAGAGCTCCCGAGGCGCGATGATCAAGAGGTCCCCTTTAGCATGCAAGCAACTCCCTGAAGGCAGGAAGAAAGGCTGCAACAGCTGGAAATCCTGTGTCACAGCGTTGGGCTGGCTTGAGTGCGTGACTTATTTTAGCGATCCTGGGTTGATCCCTTGCACAGTGCCCGATTTGCGCGTCAGCGATGGTGGTACGACTGGGTTAGGCCCGCGCCATCTCCCCCCTTTTTCACACTCCTCTAAGTGCTCCGCGTCCTCGGGTCCTGACCTTCAAGCGAAGCTCAGCCGCCGCTGGTATGCCAGGTCGCGATGCCATGGTCAAGGCCAGGGGGTGAGGGCTGGAGAGTCAGTAAGAGCTCCTGAGGCGCGATTCTCAAGATCCTCCCCTTTAACACGCAAGCGAATTGCATGAGAAAGGATGCAGCTGGCGGGGCCACCCGTAGTCAAGCTCCAGAGATTCCTGCGGGTTAGTTTGAGAGGGGAATATAGCTTGTAATCCTATTTTGTTGTCCTGCCGCTAGTCGTTCCGCAAGAAGATGAAGGCACTAAGGGTCTGGTGAGGTGACTGAAAGGATCAAGATGGACCTAGAGGGGGGTGAATAGGTACAATTACAAATTTTAATTGTTACTAAGCAATTTTAGGCAATCATGCGGAAAGTGAAAGTGAGCCTAACAATTGTAAGTATGATACTAATGAGCTAAGCAAGATAAACAAGTGACACAAATATATGAGTAAGCAAGCACAAGATGATATAAGTAAGTGCTAAGAGACAAGTAACCACAAGTAGAGAGTTAGGGTTAGGAATAACCGCAACTCCGAGAGACGAGGATGTATGCCGATGTTCACTTCCTTGGAGGGAAGCTACGTCACCGTTTAGAGAGGTGGATGTTACCACGAAGGCACACCAATGAAGGCTCACCCTATTCTCTCCTTGAGACAACACCACGATGGCATTTCTCAACCACTAGCGGTAGACCTTGGGGTGGTCTCCAAACCCTCACAAACTTTCCGAGGGAAATCACAATGGTCGATTCCTCGCCGGAGCACTCCTACCACCTAGGAGTCTCCAACCTCCAAGAGTAACAAGAAGCACCACAAAAACAAGGGGGAATCAACTTTCGCTTTGGTGAATGTGTAGATCGAGCACTTCTCCTTCACTTCTCAAAAGATCAAGAGCTTTGGTTGGCTAAGGAGGGAGATCTCCAAGAAATTGAGGTCTGAAAATGGAGGTGAGACAAAATGGAGTCGTCGACTCCTTCATGAGGAATAAGAGGACTATTTATAGGTGGGGATGAAATCTGGCCGTTGGAGGAGATTTCTGCGTAGCCCAGAAGTTCCAGCTACAGACGGAAGTTTCGGACCCAGGAAGTTCCGGGCAAGTTCTGGACAGGTTCCGGGCTACACAGAGAGTTTGCACCACTCAGTAGTACCCCGGAAGCTGCTGAAACAGGGGACGGAAATTCCGGTGCCCGGAAGTTCCGGCCGCCCCAGAAGTTTCGGCTGACGGAAGTTCCGACCAGGTTCCGGCGAGGTTCCGGGCTACACTGAAAGATTGCATGAAAAAGTACAGTTTCTCTGGGTAACCGAAAGCTTCCCGGACCCCTCCCGGGCATTCCGGTCCCCGGAAGTTCTGGCC
This sequence comes from Triticum dicoccoides, assembly GCF_002162155.2. NCBI lineage: Eukaryota > Viridiplantae > Streptophyta > Magnoliopsida > Poales > Poaceae > Triticum > Triticum dicoccoides. The sequence continues at coordinate 306,346,604 of NC_041390.1, read as the reverse complement.
GTCTCGGAAGTTCTGGCCTGAACAGAAACTTGGCACTAGGATTTTCAGTTCAATGTGAGAAGGTAAGTTGATTCCCCAGATGTTTTTATGATGCATCCCCCTCTTAATAGTGCGGCTGCCCTAAGGACTCAAGAAATAAGAAAACTTTAAGGTACTCTTCTTTTCTTGAGCGCACCGCTTTTCCTTTTTTTCAATAAGAGAGGAAATAACCATCCATGCTTCACTTTTAGCTTAATCGGGGCTGTTAACACTTAGAGCATGTGGTTAGAAACACAAATGAAGTTGTCATCAATGTCAAAAAAACACTTTAGTGCAATATTGCACTTTCAATCTCCCCCTTTTTGACATAGATGACAACAATGCTTGAGAGGGTAAACTCATAAAGTATATACAGAATTAAGCAACTTTAATGACAGGAAGGTACTCCCCCACAACCCATGCCTTATTTTAAGATTGCATTTGAAATGAAATGACATGGTTAGAGGATTCTCCTCCTATCACTGTGCATACCCACACAAGAATGATATATCGACATAGAACACTTTACTAACCTTTGTTCTTCATAGTGAGGGTACAAATATAGATATAATCATAGCATGATAGATCTCTCTTACAATATGAGCAATTAGAATATGCCATGTACCCTCCTTGCCATAAGTTTCTCACACACAGATAGATTAATTAACAGAACATAAATAGGTTCAAATAGCAAGCTAAGATCCAAATGGAGGCAAATAAAAGCAAAGGTTCAAGGATCAACGGTAAATAGGCAGATAAACAAGGATAAACGATAAGCCCTATATCAAGCACCACGACATCTCCCCCTGTTGTCACCTAGATGGAAAAAAAGGAAAGATGGAGGAATCCATAAATAGCCCCTAGGAGAGGGACGCAGAAGGGTCATCAGACGACTCTCCAGAAGATTCTGAGCCATGAGGGCGGTGAGAAGAGGCTTCATCGCCGGCTTCAACATCAAACCGAGCAAATTTGGACTAGTATTTCTCAAAAGAAGTCGCATGAGACTTGGAGCCGTGAGCAATGTCCATACCAGATGCATGCATACCATCCTTAAGAGCCTTCATGCTCTCCTTCCTAGACTTGTGCTCATCCCACTGCTTCTTATGCATATCTTGCTGAAGACAAAACATGTTCTTGAGAAGACGCCAAATTTTGTTGCTCTTCTTGGACCCGGAGTCACTGGGCTCCCCATGATGAAAAGTATGTGAGCAGAGACGAAGCTCAAAGTGGTGTAGATTTCCAGCATGTAGCTCCTCTGCCTCCTTATCTTCACCCTCATGAGCAGTTGCCTTGCCCTTCTTAATAAGCAAGTTAACACTGGAGTGGCCAGTCAGACGCCAACCCGCAAGTGCATCAGGAGCAATCTCAGCAATCAAAGCAGTAATATATGGAGCATAGATAGGAACCTTGCGGTTCATTACCACACTGTACAGCTCATGCCACATAAAGTCCATCACATCAATGGGTCCCTGCTCAGAGTTGTGACAAGTGTAGTGAAGAAGGTTGATGAGGTGGCCACGAATCTTGTTCTTGTCACCCACCTTGACCGCAAGGATCTCTCGAAAGATACGGTGCATGATGTCATAGAAAGGCAGAAGATCACCAACAGATCCAACCTTTCCAGATGGAGGATACAAATCAGCCAAGTGAATAGCTTGGAAGACCCCTTTGTCATGAATCTTGTAGCCACGGTCAGCAGTAATGTCAGTATACTCATAGCCCAGAAGACCGGCTAGCACGAAGAACGGAGCAGAGAACTTCTCATTACCACTCATCCAAGTAAGAGTGCGCTGCATATCAGTCCCAAAATGCACAGTGGCATAGAATTGAGCCACAAGAGGCGGAGACACATCATGTTGAAAGCGCATGAGTGGAAGGAGGTTGAGCTTCACACACATGTTCTGGATCCCCTCAAAGTAAGTAGAGTTTGTTGGAGTCTTGTCAAAGTGAGCAATGTTGATATTCTTCTAAATGACACACTTGTTGACGAACTGAGAAAAAATCTCTTCATAGTTGCGTTGCTGGAAAAGTGTCCAAAACTTGGAATCAGCCACATGATCACGGTCTTGACGATAGGGATTGACACGACGCAGAGCAATCCACTCCGGTGCGGCCATTTCCTTCATGGTGACTGGCTCAGGAGGAGGAGGTTGTACATTTTGTGCTTTGGCCTTCTTGGAAGTGGTCTTCCACTTCTTGGAGTGGGCGGTAGCAGCAGGAGGAGATGCACTGTCTTCAGCCTCAGCATCTTCCTCAGGATGGCAGTCAAACATGTTCTCACGCCCCAAAACAACAGCCGTTGTCTTCTTGACCCTAGCTTTGGTTTTCCGTTCATACACCTTGGATGAGTGAGCACGCGAACCGGACCCTCCTGCTAACAGAGATAGAGAATAGCATAGGGATAGAATAAGTACACAAGCCTCAAAAAAAAGAAAGTCAAAGAATCTCACTGGTCGAAAATTTGACAGAACTCTGCTTAGGCCGGAAGTTCCGGGGGAGGACGAAAGTTTCGGAAGCCGAAAGTTCCGGGGAGCCCGGAAGTTCTGGCCAATGGAAGTACCGGCCTAGCCCAAACATGGAAACCCTAGTGAGGCCAGAAGGTCCGGCCTGCCCAGAAGTTCCGAGCACCAGCATGGTCGCAAGGTTCCTTCCGAATCTCAGCAGGGGACAGACATGGATCGACCAATTGAGAAATGGAAGTCATGGAGCACTGCAGATCTAAAGTGGATGCAGGGCTTGAGAATGTGAAGTTTGTGTTTATCCTAGAACCATAAGCGTAGCCTACAATCCCTAGGAATCTAGAGAGAGCAGAGAGAAGCTTAGGTTACCTTCCTCCATGGAGATGGTGGAGAGGACAGATTCCCTCCAAGCACGATGAAAGGGAAGAAGGGGCCGGAGGTTCCGGGGGCCGACAGCTTGCCCGAAAGTCGCTGATGGGTGAGGGGCGCCGCAGGGAGAGAGAGAGCAGTGGAACGGAGGAGAAGGAGGAAAACAAAAGGAACCCCTTTGTTATCCCCTGCCCATAATATGTGCCCACTACCCGCGACGCCCGGAAGTTCCGAGCAAGGCCGGAAGTTCCAACGGCCGAAAGTTCCGGGCCCACCCCCGGAAGTTCCGGGATATCCTGAGAGATTACAGTCTCTCTGAACTCCTGAGAACTAGAGGGAGGGGGTCTGGAAGCTCCCAAGACACCACACACCACATCAACATTTATGTGGTGATGATTTGAAGCTTGTGCACTAGATAAATATCAGATGGTTTCGAGATGAGAGGGGCTTGGGTAGAACCTGAGCTTGGGGCAAAACACAAGAGCAACAACAAGAACACTCAAATAGAGAAAGAACACCGGACAAACACACAACAAAAGAAATGAAGAATAAGTCCAGCCTCTCTAAGAGAGGGCGGTGGACGAGTCCACCATGTTTGAGTATGTGTGACTTGGTACTGCGAAGATTTTAACCTTGAGCCCAACATCACAACTCCATCATTTAAAGTACTAAGTCACAAAGTGATAACATAGTAACTTTGAGAGTGTTTGGTTTATTTATGCATCAGATAGGGTGAGATAACTCATGAGTTGAATGTCTCCCCCTAAATACATGGCTACATCTAGACACGACATTATGAAAATGCATGAATGGGTACTAGATTTCACATAATATTGTCAAGCTCCAAGATACCAAGTTCACGCCTAAGTTGACAAAACCTTGCTTCGTCCAATGGCTGGGTGAAAATATCTGCAAGTTGCTTATCTGTGCCAACATGAGAAATGTCAATATCACCCTTCTCCACATGATCTCTCAAGAAGTGATACCTAATATCAATATGCTTGGTGCGGGTATGATCTTTGGGGTTCTCGGCAATATTGATGGCTGTAACACCCTCGATGCGACTATAGCTCCCACGTGTTGAGGCACGACTTAGAGGCATAATCGCATTGAAGGCATATGTCGCAATTTAGGCAATCTTCACAACATCCCATGTAATATAAATCATAAAGGGGAGATAACATAGTTGGCTTACACTCACCATGGCAATCAAGTACATAAATAACATCACATCATCCAAACACTCATGGCCCGACTATGGCGCCAAAATAAAAGAGAACCCAACATGCGACATGGTCCCAATCACCCCCAACTGGGCACCACTACTGATCATCAGGAAAGGAAACATAGTAACGTTGAGAGTCCTCGTCGAACTCCCACTTGAGCTCATACGCGTCTCCTGGAGCGGAATCATCAGGCCCTGCATCTGGTGTAATAGTAATCTGTGAGCCACAGGGACTCAGCAATCTCGCACCCTCGCGATCAAGACTATTTAAGCTTATAGGTAAGGCAAGGTAATTATATGTGGAGCTGCAGCAAGCGACTAGCGAGTATGGTGGCTAACTTATTCGCAAAAGAGAGCGAGAAGAGGAGGCAAAGCGTGAGCGAGAAACTAGAGAGAAACCTGCGCAAACATTACTCCAACACCGTGTCCACTTCCCGGACTCTGCCGAGAACAGGCCATCACGGTAACACACTCAGTTGATTCATTTTAATTAAGTTCAGGTTCAAGTTATCTACAACCGGACATTAACAAATTCCCATCTGCCCATAACCGCGGGCACGGCTTTTGAAAGTTCAATCCCTGCAGGGGAGTCCCAACTTAGCCCATGACAAGCTCTCATGGTCAACGAAGGAATAGACCTCCTCCCAAGACGTTCCGATCAGACTCGGTATCTTGGTTCTTCAAGACACTTCGACAGGTTAAAACAAGACCAGCAACACCGCCCGAATGTGCCGACAAATCCCGATAGGAGCTGCACATATCTCTTTCTCAGGGCACACTCAGATGAGCGCTCCATACAACTAAAACCAAATCTCGAGTTTCCCTGAGGGGGCGCTGCATAGGACTCTAGTTTGGACCAACACTCAGAGGAGCACTGGCCCGGGGGGGGGGGGTTAAAATAAGATGACCCTCGGGCTCCGGAAACCCAAGGGAAAAAGAGGCTAGGTGGCAAATGGTAAGACCAAGGTTGGACATTGCTGGAAAAGCTTTAAACAAGGTGAACTATCAAGGGGTTCCCATTATAACCCAACCGCGTAAGGAAAGCAAAATCCAGGAACATAACACCGGTATGACGGAAACTAGGGCGGCAAGAGTGGAACAAAACACTAGGCGAGAGGCCATGCCTTCCACCCTTTACCAAGTATATAGATGCATTAAGATAACATAGCAATATAATGATATCCCAACAAGTAAATAAATGTTCCAACAAGGAACGGCCTCCAATCTTCACCTGCAACTAGCAACACTATAAGAGGGGCTGAGCAAAGCGGTAACATAGCCAATCAACGGTTTGCTAGGACATGGTGTGTTAGGGGTTTGACATGGCAATTTGGGAGGCTTGAAATCAAGTGGTAGGCATCGTAGCAATGGCATAGCAAAAGAGCGAGCAAACTAGCATAGCAAAGATAGTAGTGATTTCGAGGGTATGATCATCTTGCCTGCACAGTTGTCAGAGTTGACTGGATCCTCGAAAGCAAACTCAACGGGCTCCTCGTTAGCGAACTCGTCTCCCGGCTCTAACCAAACAAGACAAACAAGCAACAAGGATACAATCAACCACGTGCAAGGATCAAGCAATATGATGCAATGATGATATGCTATGCGGGATGCGATGCGGGATGCATATGCAAGATATGACAGGAAATGCAAGAACCTGGCCTCAACTTGGAAATCCAAGTGTGCCACTGGAAAGATGAGATGAAATCGCTTGAAAACGATATAAAGAATGCCGGAATCGGAGTTACGGTTTGGAAATGGCAAGCGATTCAAGAATGACACCGGTCTGCAATTTACAGCAAGTAGCCATCTAAATGCAATGAGATGAACATGCTACAGCACCCAAACATGACAACAAAATACATGGCAGGGATGCATTCAAGATGCTTAACAAAAGTCTAGCACTAAGCTATGGCCAATTCATCCATTAACAGGTTCAAACAAGCATGACAAAAATGCATATGGCAAACAGATCTCAGACTTAGTGAAATTAACACTTGTCTGGAATTTCAGATCAGGTTGCACTCTTCGGAGCAACAAAACTACATGCTACAGGACCTGAACATGGCAAAGTAAAGCATGTCCTGGAGCTACTCAAATAGCTTAACAAAAGTCCTTTAGTGACCTTGAGCCAAAAGGGATCAGAAAATACAATTGCAAGCATGTGAACATGGCAAAAACATAATCAGTTTTCAGACTTAGTGAAAACTGACACATGCTGAAACATAACTCAAGTAGGCATGTTTACGAGCTCGATGCACTCACTACGGTGCAAGTCATGGAAATACAAGCATACATCCATCAAGAAGGCACAAAATACAAGCTAGACATGACAAGAACAATAGCATAGCATGCACGGATCAACTACAACATCATCGGCAAAATTGCAAACAAGTTGACAATCTGCCCAGATTCACAAAGTAGCAAAAGTAGAGCTCGATTGACTCAAGCTAGAGTGCTCCATAATTGCAAACAAAGACATGGATGGATAGAGCACTACAATATTAACAAAACATCCTTGCTGATCATCCTCAAAAGAGGCATGGATCACTAGGAAACAACATGAACATATGGCATCATGAGATAAACAGGTCAAGGACGTAGTGGAATTGCTAAGTCCCTGAAAACAGAATTACTAAGTGCACCACTTTGCAAGCTTGCACTAGTCACCACACACATCACAAAAATGCATGGGTTGCACCTCTGGAAAGATGACAAAACCCTTAACAAAACATATGTAGAGCATCAGGGCATATCATGCACACATTAATCATGGCAAAAATGACAAAAACCTAAATGGAGCAGCAGGTCTGACAATTATCTCAAGTAGCCCTCTTCTAACAGTATTTCAGGCATCAAGATGAACTCAAATGAAAATGATGCAATGGAATGAAATGATGTACTCTCTGAGATGAACATTTTGATATGCTATATGCATGAATGGAGCTACGGATGCAAAGTTACGGGGCTGCGAACAGGAGCACTTGGATCTGTGATTTTCCGGGACTTAGAAGAAATTTACCCCGCGCGGATCTAGGGTTTGAACCGGCGCGCAAATCGAGGATCGCCGGGATCTGGCCGGAGTGGCGTCGCAGTGGCTGGAGTAGGCCGGAGACGGCGAGGATGGTGCGGGGCGATGCGGGGACCGAGGTGGCGGTGGTGGTCGGCGGCCGGAGACGAGGAGGCGGCGCCGGGCGGCGAGGATGGCGGCGGCCGGAGTGGCGGCGGCTTGAGGGCGCGGCGATGGTGGCGGCGGTCGCCCTCACCGGAGATGGCGCGCGGCGGCGGGGTGGTATTTAAATAGGCATAGAGGGAGCTAGGAGAGTCCAAATGAGGTGCGGTTTTCGGCCACGCGATCGTGATCGAACGCTCTAGATGATGGAGCAGGTTTAGGTGGGTTTTGGGCCAAATTGGAGGGGTGTTGGGCTGCAACACACACGAGGCCTTTCCGGTCCCTCGGTTAACCGTCGGAGTATCAAACGAAGTCCAAATGATATGAAACTTGACAGGCGGTCTACCGGTAGTAAACCAAAGCCGCTTGGCAAGTCTCGGTCCAATCCGGAAATGTTTAATCCCCACACACGAAAGAAAGCTAGAAATGACCACCGGAGGAGGACGAAGCGCCGGAATGTAAAATGGACAACGGGGAAAGTGCACGGATGCATGAGACGAACACATATGCAAATGCAAAGCACATGATGACATGATATGAGATGCATGACAACGACCACAACACACGGAGACAAAGACCCGAACCCGAGAAAATAAAATAACTTAACGCCGGAAACGACAAGAGTTGGAGTACAAATTGGGAAAGTTACATCCGGGGTGTTACAATGGCACTTTGATTGTCACATAGAAGAGGCACATGTCTATAGGTGATACCGTAATCCTTCAAAGTTTGCCTCATCCATAGTAATTGAGTTGCACAACTGGCGGTTGGAATGTATTCTTCTTCTACGGTAGAGAGGGCAATACAATTTTGTTTCTTTGAGGACCAACTTACCAAGGAGCGTCCAAGAAACTGACATGCGCCGGAGGTGGACTTACGATCCACTTTGTCTTCGGCCCAATCTGCATCCGTGTACCCAATAAGATCAAACTTAGCATCCTTGGGGTACCATAGACCCAACTTTGGGGTGTGAACAAGGTATCTAAGAATATCTTAACCGCCTTATGATGACTTTCCCTAGGGGAAGCTTGAAATCTAGCACACATGCATACACTAAACATGATGTCTGGTCTAGATGGACAAAGATAAAGCAATGATCCAATCATAGAGCGGTATTTAGATGGGTCGAAAGGGATACTGTTTGTGCCTTCGGTGAGTACAATTTTTGTTGGCATGGGTGTCTTACATGGACTAGCATCAGACATGCCAAACTTCTCTAGGATATCCTTGAGGTATTTTGCTCGAGACAAGAAAATTCCTTCTTGAAATTGTTGAATTTGAAATCCGAGGAAGAACTTCAAATCCGCATTGAGTGACATTTCAAAATTCTTGGTCATGGAAGCCACAAACTTCTTGCACAGATGAATGTTAGGAGAACCAAAAATGTTATCATCTACATAGATTTGGCATAAGATCAAATCACCCTTGTCCCTCTTAGTAAAAAGAGTGGGATCGATCACCCCTCTCACAAAACCATCATCGAGTAAAAACTTCTTAAGATGATCATACCAAGCACGAGGTGCTTGTTTGAGGCCATACAAGGCCTTGTGAAGTTTATACACATAGTCTTTGTGATCGGGATCAACGAACCCAGGTGGTTGTGACACATATACTTCTTCTTATAGAGGACCGTTAAGGAAAGCACTCTTCACATCCATTTGATGTAAAGTAAAGCCATCGAAAGAAGCATAAGCAAGTAAGATGCAAATGGATTCAAGACGGGAAACGGGAGCAAAGGTCTCACCAAAGTCCAAACCTTCAACTTGTGAGTACCCTTGTGCCACTAACCTTGCCTTGTTACAGATGATTACACCATTCTCATCTTGCTTGTTCTTGAAAATCCATTTTGTTCCAATGACGTTGTGCTCGGTAGTAGGCTTCTTGACTAATGACCACACTTGGTTGCGTTCAAAACTGTTCAATTCTTCTTGCATAGCAACAAGCCAATCGTTGTCCATCAATGCATCTTGTACCTTGAGAGGCTCAACACTAGACACAAACAAGAAGTGAGCACAAAAGTTTGTTAATTGTTTATGAGTGACTCTAACTTCCGATATGCCGGTGAGGATTTTATCAACATCAACACGACCGGCCACTCGAGGCATGATGGAGGTAAGTGTTTCACGAGGTTCAACTTCATGTCCATCATCCACATCCTCAACATATGGATCATGAATGTGTGGTGGAAGATCTTCTTCTTCATCTCGCATTGGTTGAGGTTCATTGTCAATGATTGCACTTTCTTGTTCTTGCCCTTGAGGATGATCTTGTTCTTGATGATTATCATGAAGAGGAACTTGATCATCATCTCGTACTTGGTCCACGGTCATTGGTTGAGCAATAGGAGCTTGTGGTGGTATGGGTGTTGAAGTAGTTTTATGATGTGCGAAGCTTCCATCTTCTTCTTCATCATCATGAGGTTCTTGTTCCATTGGAAGAAGTGCGCCAACACCCATGGTCAAGATATCTTGAGAAGAGTCTTCTTCACATACATCACTTAGATCAACTTGCTCCCCATGGGAGCCATTAAATTCATCAAACACCACGTCACAAGTTTCTACAACACATCCATTGGATTTGTTGTATACTCTATAGGCGTGAGAGTTTGATCCATACCCAACAAATATGCCCTCAATGGTTTTAGATTGAAATTTTCCTAACCGTTCTCTTTTGTTGAGGATGTAACATTTGCACCCAAAAACACGAAAGTCTTGACATTTGGCTTGTTCCTAGTTAGGAGCTCATATGGAGTCTTTTCCAATATAGTGCGGAGGAAGAGCCGGTTTGATGCATGACATGCGGTGTTGACAGCCTCAGCCCAAAAACTATGTGGCGACTTGTATTCATCCAACATGGACCTTGCCATCTCCACAAGTGTGCGGTTATTCCTTTGTGCTACACCATTTTGTTGGGGAGTGTATGGAGCTGAATATTGATGTTCAATCCCTTCATCACTAAGAAATTCTTCCAAAGTGTAGTTCTTGAACTTAGAGCCATTATCACTTCTTATTGCCAAGATTTCTTTGTCAAACTTGCGTTGAGCTTGCTTGGCAAAGTCAATGAAGGTGATCTTTGTCTCGTCCTTGGACTTGAGGAAGAAGACCCATGTATATCTTGAGTAATTATCAACAATGACAAGCCCATAATTTTTCCCACCAAGACTATCCCATGAAGGAGGCCCGAAAAGATCCACATGAAGGGGCTCCAGAGGCCTTGAAGTAGACACAATATTCTTGGGTGGGTGCTTTGGTTGATGTTGCTTCCCAGCTATGCATGCACTACACACAGGATCTTTCTCAAAAGAGACATTGGTTAGTCCAAGGATGTGATTACCCTTTAAGAGATCTTGAAGATTTCTCATGCTGACATGGGCTAGCCGGCGATACCATAGCCACCCCTTGTCGGCCTTGTCCATTAGAGAAGTTGCATGGAATGTGATCTCTTTCGAGAAATCAATCGCGTAAAGGTTGCCATCCAACTCTCCAACAAAGGCCACTTCGAGAGTATCTCTCTTAAAGACTTTCACATCCGTTAGTCCAAAGAGTGTATCGTAACCAATAGAAGCCAATTGGCAAACAGAAAGCAAATGGTATTTAAGGGATTGGACAAGCATGACATTTGCAAGAGACATGTCATTTGTGATAGCCACCTTGCCTAACCCGAGTACCTGTCCTTTTGATCCTCCACCAAACATAATGCTCATAAATGGTTGAATAGCTTCCACGAAATCGTAGAGCAACTTGCTATCTCCGGTCATATGATTGGTACATCCACTGTCAATCACCCATTTTACTCCACCGGAGAAAGCAACCTACACACAATTATGACTTGGTTAGAGGCACCCATTTTGCAATGAGACCTCTCAGGTTAGTCACAAGGGTCTTAGGGACCCAAATAGCTTAAAACTGGAATGCATTTTGAGAACCAACAAAATTTGCATAAACCTCTCCATTCATAGTCTTATGAAGTACATAGGATGGAGGCATGAAATCTTTTGGCTTGTTGAGAGTGGGCATGCCCCTTGTGGCCTTCCCACTAACAACCTTACCTTTCTCCTTGTGCCCTTCTCGTACAAAAGTTTCTTTTAGAGGGGTGGTGCACTTTTGGGAGGACGTCTTCTTCTTGCTTGTGCTTGGGTCAAACCCGAGTCCCTCTTTGGCAAACACCTCATTGTGTTGGCTCAATACCTCATTAAGGTTCTTTTACCCTTGAGCACATGTCATGAGCCCTTTCTCGATTTGAGCCTTGAGAAAGCGATTCTCCTCAAGAATAGATGCTAGATCACTACTAGAGTTAGTAATACAAGCATCAACATTGATAATAGGAGAAGAGTAAGCCTTGGCTAGAGTTTCAAGATAAGTGAGCTTGAGTGTCTCAAAGCTCTTTGTAAGAAGGGTGAGCTCTTCTTCCTTAGTCTTGAGGGACACAGATAGGAGCTCACAATCCTTAGAGAGAGAAGCATTAGACTTCACAAGCTTACTTTTATTCTTCATCAACTCTTTGCAAGTGTCAATAGCCTTTTTCAAGGAGGCAAGATCTTTAGTATGGACATCAATGTTTGACCCAATTTTTAAGCATAGTTCATCATTTCATGCTTCCGCATATTGGACTTTCTGCTCAAGGATTTCATATTTTTCCTTTTCCTCGGTGACGAGGGTTTCGTGTTCCTTAATGGAGATGGTGTGCTTACTCACCATCTCCATAAGCATACGAAACATAGTGAGCTTCTTTCCTTTAAGGGAGCACATGAACTTATTTAGTTTAGAAAGCATAGGATCATCTATCTCATCATCCTCATAACTATCCTCCGCATCAAGATACTCATCACTAGGAGTAGGAGGAGTGAAAAGAGGAGGGTTTGATCGTGGGGTTACCTTGACCTTGTCAGGAGAGTGTTGGTCCTCTCCATCTTCTACCACAGCCTTTGCCATGAGACACTTGTGAGCGTTGCCCTTGTAGTCCTTCATGTAGTTGTAGGTGACAACATCACCACTTTTGTTGACTAGCCTCAATGTGTTTTGAGAATCTTGAGCAACTTCGGCAACACCACTAACATCATCCAGATCGGATTCTTCTTCAGCAACCATTGCTTTCCCATCTCTCTTCTTGAGCTTGGAGTTCAAAGGATTTGGCAACTTCTTCTTGGGAAAGGTCTTGGGAAACCTTGGCTTATCTTCTCTCTTCTCATAAGGGCACTCGTTGGAGAAGTGGTTGGTTTCTTCACAGTTGTAGCATTTTCTTACTTTCTTCTTTTGAAATCTTCCCTTGAATTTTCCCGCGCTAAACTTCTTGACAAAGAGAGCCATGTCTTCATATGAAGGGCCCTCATCGGATTCAACCTCATCACCATCTTCTTCTTCTTCTTCTTCATCATCATCATCATCATCATCATCATCATCATCATCATCATCATCATCATCATCATCATCTTCTTCTTCTTCTTCTTCTTCTTCTTCTTCTTCTTCTTCTTCTTCTTCTTCTTCTTCTTCTTCACTTTTCTCATCTTCACATACATGCTTGGCCTTCAATGCAAGATTGATCTTTGATGATGGAGTACCATGCATGGCAAGATGTTTTGTAGCATTTGCCTTTGACTCTTCAAATAGTTGGAAAGTGGATATGATGTCATCTGTAGTCATTTCCTTGAAGGCATGGTGTTGTCTTATGTCCCATACCATTTGATGGTGATATGGTGCAAGAGCATGGAGCAACTTGTCCACAAGGAATCGCTTAGTCATGTTGAATCCATCTTGTGTCTTGTCACACTCACATGACTCAATATCAGCGGTGAGAGTCATGAGACGCTCAAGGAGTTGATTTGGAGCTTCACCTTTCTCCATACAAAAGTTTTGCAATTGCCCCTTGGCAATTTCATATTGAGCACTCCGAAGGGTGGAGGTACCGGTCTTGGATCTTATAATACTTTCTCGTAGTTCCTTGGCACTTGTGATGTGTATGAAAGGTCTCCTTTGCTTTTCAACCATACCTCTCCTCATACACATGGTTGCAGTGTCATTGAGATTCTTGTCATAAATTTCTCTTGGCGTAGGATTCTTTGGATCAACCACATGGTAACCATACTCCAAGATCTCTAGCATCTCATCATTTCCATATCGAAGATGATCCTGCATAGCAACTCTCCACAAGGCAAAATCGGAAGTGGCATCAAGTAAAGGAGGTTTGCCTTGAGGGTTATATTTCGGTTTCTCAACCTGGGGTCTTGAATAAAGCCAAGGAACACTGGAGTGTTCATTGCTAGGAGGTTGTTGACCAAGTGACGGAGTAGGCACAGTTGGCCTCGAAGACGCACCGCCCAAAAGTGGTGCAAGCACCGTGGACAACGTGGCTAGTCTCATTTGGACCAAGGCCTCAAGAGAAGCATCATGTTCCTCTTTTTGCTTAGCAAGGGCCCATTCCAGATCCTTAGAAGTAAAGGACTTGACTTCAGAAGAAGCCTCACCTTTATCCTTTGGATCAACAACAAGAGGAGTCCCATCGGGGTTCATCTCACTCTAGGGCGGTTAAGCCACAAGAATAGAGCACGAGGCTTTGATACCAATTGAAAGGATCAAGATGGACCTAGAGGGGGGGGGGTGAATAGGTACAATTACAAATTTTAATTGTTACTGAGCAATTTTAGGCAATCATGCGGAAAGTGAAAGTGAGCCTAACAATTGTAAGTATGATACTAATGAGCTAAGCAAGATAAACAAGTGACACAAATATATGAGTAAGCAATCACAAGATGATATAAGTAAGTGCTAAGAGACAAGTAACCACAAGTAGAGAGTTAGGGTTATGAATAACCGCAACTCTGAGAGACGAGGATGTATGCCGATGTTCACTTCCTTGGAGGGAAGCTACGTCACCGTTTAGAGAGGTGGATGTTACCACGAAGGCACACCAAAGCCACGAAGGCTCACCCTATTCTCTCCTTGAGACAACACCACGAAGGCATTTCTCAACCACTAGTGGTAGACCTTGGGGTGGTCTCCAAACCCTCACAAATTTTCCGAGGGAAATCACAATGGTCGATTCCTCGCCGGAGCACTCCTACCGCCTAGGAGTCTCCAACCTCCAAGAGTAACAAGAAGCACCACAAAAACAAGGGGGAATCAACTTTCGCTTTGGTGAATGTGTAGATCAAGCACTTCTCCTTCACTTCTCAAAAGATCAAGAGCTTTGGTTGGCTAAGGAGGGAGATCTCCAAGAAATTGAGGTCTGAAAATGGAGGTGAGAGAAATGGAGTTGTCGACTCCTTCGTGAGGAAGAAGAGGACTATTTATAGGTGGGGATGAAATCTGGCTGTTGGAGGCAGATTTCTGCGTAGCCCGAAAGTTCCGGCTACAGACGAAAGTTCCGGACCCCGGAAGTTCCGGGCAAGTTCAGGACATGTTCCGCGCTACACAGAGAGTTTGCACCACTCAGTAGTACCCCGAAAGCTGCTGAAACTGGGGACGGAAATTCCGGTGCCCGGAAGTTCCGGCCGCCCCGGAAGTTCCGGCCGACGGAAGTTCCGACCAGGTTCCGGCGAGGTTCCGAGCTACACAGAAAGATTGCACGAAAAAGTGCGGTTTCTCTGGGTACCCGGAAGCTTCCCGAACCCCGCCCGGACATTCCGGTCCCCGAAAGTTCCGGCCGTCTCGGAAGTTCCGGCCTGAACAGAAACTTGGCATTAGGATTTTCAGATCAATGTGAGAAGGTAAGTTGATTCCCCGGATTTTTTTATGATGCACCCCCTCTTAATAGTGCGGCTGCCCTAAGGACTCAAGAAATAAGAACACTTTAAGGTACTCTTCTTTTCTTGAGCGCACCACTTTTCCTTTTTTTCAATAAGAGAGGAAATAACCATCCATGCTTCACTTTTAGCTTAATCGGGGCTGTTAACACTTAGAGCATGTGGTTAGAAACACAAATGAAGTTGTCATCAATGTCAAAAAAACACTTTAGTGCAATATTGCACTTTCAGGTGACGTGCGCTGGCGTGCCGCGAGCCAGAGCTTGACCACTCAGGTTTGTCAGCATTGCAGGGACGGACCCAAGCACAAGCGCCGTGCCAGCATGTGTAGCCCCCATTGCGGGATGAGCAGGAAGCTGGTCAGCAATGCGGTGGCCGCGAGGGGCGACAAGTAAATATGCGGTGATTAGAAGGTAATCAATGCAAGAGAGCAAGCTAGTTCAGATAGATGCAAGAACGATACTTGCCACTGGGACAGAACCGAGCAGCCTGGGGATGATGCAACCCGTGAGTCGCTCCCAACAGAGTAAGCTAAAGATGCAAAAGGATACACGTCGCAAGGACAGGCCCGTGCGACGTGGGGATGATGTAGCCCGAGGGGCGCCCCCAGCTGAACGAACCAGAAAAAGTCATCTGGTACCATTGCTGAAGAGGTGTTGAAGCAGCTGAAGATGTATGCTGGGGAGGTCGCTCCTCACGAGCCGCCAGGGCCCTAAGCCTCAGGAGGCTCTGGGGGCTCGAGTGGTTCTTGAAGAACCGTCACCATCTCCACCAGGACTGCATGGTGCCTGGCCTCCTGAGCTGCCAGAACGCTCCGTAAGTGGCGTTGGAAGGTGACAGCCGCGTTCGGCAAGCCGAATGGCATGTGAACGTAGTTGTGAGGTGGACCCTCGCACCGGCCAACACACGAAGGCCAGGAATGCTCCTGAGATATAGCCCTAGGATGTCGATGCAGATGCGCAGCTCGTCGTTCTTGCCAGGACACGGAGCTACGCCAAGGGTAGGCGCGGCCGCCGCACATGGCTCTTGCTTCTTGGTGCCCCTTAGTAGCCTTGGTGATGGAATCTTGGGCACTAGGCGATCCACACCTTGTGCCTTCTTGAGGGAAACGTGCGGCGAAGCACGCCTCCATGTGGTGCCCGAGCGCCTCCCTCGTGACGTTGGCTAGGTCTGAGGCCCTCGAGCCCAGCCCGAGGAGGGAAGGAGGCACCCCAGCTGTGGGCGCAGATCCTGAGGTGGTGCCGCTAGAAATTCTGCTTTCTTGAGGCCCCTGGTGGAGCAACTTCTTCTTCTTCTTGGGGATGGCCTCGGGAGGGTAGATGGCGGCTTCGTTATCTGGGTCTTTAGCTGCTGCAGCTTGGTAAGCATGCTCGAGGGAGCACACTGCATCCTTCTCTTCATAGGCGACCGTGATGACGCCGCTGGTCCCTGGCATCTTGAGGACATTGTAGCCATGATGGGTCACTGCCATAAACTTGGCCAGGGCTGGATACCCGAGGATGGCGTTGTACGGCAAGCGGATGTGGGCGATGTCGAAGTCGATGAGCTCGGTGCGGTAGTTATCGCGCTTGCCGAAGATGACAGGGAGGTGGACCTGCCCTATCGGGGTGGTGGAGCCATCGGTCACTCCTGAGAAGGGCTTGGTAGGCTGCAGCTGATCATATGGCACCTGGAGGCGATCAAACGTCTCGACAGACAGGACATTGAGCCCTGCGCCACCGTCAATGAGGGTCTTGGTGACTTGGACGTTGCTGATGATGGGGGAGCAGAGCATCAGGAGGGCGTCGGTAGTTGCCGCACACTTGAGATGGTCGAACGAGCTGAAGGTGATGGCGCACTTGGACCACCTGAGCAAGCGCGTGGCCTTGAGCCAAGGGAGAGCCGCGTTCACCTCACAGGCGAGCTGCTTGAAGATGCGCTGGGAGGCTGGGGCCTGAGCACCACCCAAGATGCAGTCAATGGCACGGGGCTCCTGAAAGCCCCCAACCCCCTCATCTTGATGGTGGTCGTCGTTTCTCCTTGGCAGCGGTGGCAGTGAAGGGAGGCCGGTGTTGCCCTGAGGTCGGTCCTCACGAGGCTGCTCCCTCCAGGCGCCCTCGCGAGGTTGGTCCTGCCAGCGATCCTCACGAGGTCGGTCGCACCACTCCTGGTGGGGGCCGCTATCATCCCAGCGTCCTCCACTTCATCCTCCTCCTCGATCATAGCCTCGGTCACTGTGCTCAGGACGTCGACCGAAGCGCCCGTCGCGGATGGCCCTGAGCTCTTGACAGTCATTGGTGTTGTGGTTTGTGTATGTTGTGGAAGGCACAGAACGGACGGCTGCTCTTGGACGACTCGGGGTGGTCTTGGTCGCGCTTTGTCTCTGGCTCAGCCGCGAGCACGACTACCCCCTTACGCTTCACATCTTTGGCCTTGGCCTTCTTGTCTTCTGGGTCAGCGGCTGGAAGCTCGAGGAGGGAGAGGCGCCCTTCCTCAGCTCTTGCGCTCTTGGTCGCCATGTTGAACATCTCCAGGGCCGTGCATAGTTCCTCGTGGATGGCGAGCTCCTCCTTCATCTTGACATCGCGGATGCCGTCGGAGAACGCGGAGATGATGGCCTCGTCCGTCACCTTGGGGATCTTGAGGCGAACGCTGTTGAAGCGCTGGATGTACTTCTGCAAGGTTTCCCCTGGCTGCTGCTTGACGCGTCGCAGGTCACCCACGGCCGGCGGGTGGTCGCGAGTGCCCTGAAAGTTGGCGATGAAACACTCGCGCATTTCTCCCAGGAGAAGATCGATCCCGCGGGCAAGTTCAGGAGGCACGAGCACGCGCCATCTTTGAGGGCCATGGGAAACCAGTTCACCATGACCTTCTCGTCGCCGTTGGCTGCCTCGATGCTCAGCTCCTAGAGTTGCAAGAACTCTGCGGGGTTGGGGGTGCCGTCGTAGTGCGGGGGCAGCTCTGGCTTGAACTTGTCGGGCTAGACGACGCTGCACAGCTCGGGAGTGAAGGCACGACGGCCTGCTGTGGTCACCGTAGCCCGTCGCGGAGGCGGAGCCTGATCCTGATATCCACGCGCCACCGCCGCAGGCGGCACCCGGTCTTGACGCAGTGGTGCTGGGAGCGCAGGAGCATTTTCTGGCGGCCTTGGGACTACTTGGCAGCTTCCTTCTTCGCGCGCGGGCGCCCGGCGTGGCGTGTCATGCCGCGGGGCTGCGCGATGAGTTCTTTGTCATCTACACACATGGATCTGCGACAGTGAAAGCATGCCTTGCTCGCTTCCTACGCATGTTCAACAGTTCAACGGATGAGTGGGTTGCTGGGCTAGATGTTGAGTACACCATAGTCCTGCAAAGAGAGAAGAAACTAAAGGAGGCAGAGAAGAAGAAGCCCGCCATGATCCAGGTTTGCGTACATAACGTGTGCTTGGTCTACCACATATGCCATGCCGACGTTGAGTGCCAGGATTTTAAGAACTTCCTCAAGGATGGGAGAGTGAAATTCGTTACTGTAGACTTTAGGAACGACAGGGATGTCCTGGGTCGGACAGGCCTCGTTGTAGGCCAGCCCTTCGATCTCTAGAGGGCAAGCCTGGTGTCCTCCTCTCAGCCTTCAATGCTGACCCTGGCAGCAGCCATGATTGATCCTTCGTACGCTAAACTGAAGAAACCTCACCACGAGTTTCATCATGCATGGGAGTCGAAGACATTAGATGAACATCACATCCTGTACGCAAGAATGGATGCCTACCTTTGTTTAAATATCTATAAGGGTTGGATGAAGAAGCAGAACCCAGTGTCCGGTTCAAGCAAAGAAGCGTCGGCGAAGAGGAAGAGGAAGAGGGACGAGTACGAAGTCGAGGATGTGGACTCGGACTCTGAGTAGGTGGCAGTGTCGTCGCTCATGCTGGTTCTACTGCAGTGTCAAGCGGACTAGTTGCTTAGTTTATTTCCAAGCGTGTGTTGTGCTAAGGCCCCAGGAGAACTATGTTTATGTTCTTTCTCATTATTTGAACTCTTTAGTACGTACAATAGTACTAGCACTATGTCTTACTACTGTTCTTCTTGCAGTTGGTACTACTGCTCGTATCTTCGTGTTCCTACTATACTTAATACATTCGTACTAGTAGTATAATTTGGGTCAGCCGATTTGTGAAAGAAGTTCGACGGAGCAAAGGAAGAAGATGGCAAAGAAGCTACCCTAGTATCTATATTAGGGTGGCAGGGTGCCCATGATCTATCTTATGAGTGTTGGGTGTGGAATGCAGTTCGCCGGAAAAAATGGATCGTGCCCGGGGTTGAACAGATGGCAGGGGTGGGGGGAGCATGGCGGTAGCATGCGGTTCAGGGGAGGGCGCGGCGGCGGCAGGCAGTTAGGCGTGTGGCGGGCTGAGAAGATGAACCGTGCATCAATTTCGGAGGTTGAAGAAGCCCTTCTAGCCATCCATGTTGCATCAAACGGCTCACAAGAGTCGACTGACCGAAATTGCTCCTTCAGATTGCAGGATCCACGTGGCATTCAAGGTCTCGAAGGTAGATTCCGTGTCTGCACCCGATTTGCGGGCTCGACGCGTGCGTGACCGGCTTCCGCCGCGATAGCCACCATGCGCGCCTCCTCCGCCCGGGTGGAGACGACAATGACATGTTAGTTCCTCCTCGCCGGCGTGCTGAAGCACGCGCTCGTCCTCCTCTTCGTACACTGCATGCATAGACGCGGCTCCACCAGCTGCTCGCGTGCTTGGCAGCGCGGCGGCATCATGAGGAGGGACTGCAAACGACATGAGTGGGCAAGCCTTCGATTGGCGGCGACACGGCGATGATGGGCGAGAAATTGTTGGCCAAAGCAGGCGGGCGCTGGCATGCGCAACAACGTCGGCGGCATATTGATGAGTGCGTGTATGGGATCTTTGTTTAGTTTTATATAGGGTTGGTCAAACTTAAAAGAAAACAGTACTAGTACATGTAAACATTAGACTTAAGCACGCTTTTATTAGTTACCAGAGCCACGATACGGAATCCTGTGCAAGCGCGTGAACCGCGACCACGCGGGCGATCGACCAGTGCGTCACCGTGTCGCGCTCGAAGGACATCCACCGAACCTTTTTGTGTGTGTGAAAACAATCCCCGAATATTACTCAACTTTTTTTCCTAGAAAAGTTCTTGACGCTACAATATTTCCATATATTTGAATTTAGCTCCAGTTCGTGTTTATTTGGATTTGGACGTTTTAGGTGCGCCCTAGTTTTTTTAATACTGATTTTGTGTGTGTGACTGAGAGAGAACATGTGTATGTCTCCATATGTGTGTTGTGGCGGAAGGGCAATGTGGAGACGGTGTGCGTGTGATAGAGGCATAGAGAGGTGTGAATGCGAAAATGATCATGCATGAGTGAGACATAGACAGATGCCTATACGTTGTGTACTTGTGTATACATGAGAGAACGGTCTTCTATTTTACTTTTGTGTGTGTGTGTGAGAGAGAGAGGAGCATCCGTAACACAACAACCATCTCTCTCGAGTTCGTCCCTCGCATGATCGCACGTAACACATGCATCAACGTGCACATTTTGACACCCTCACCCGCCCCCTGCCCACCTCAAGGCCCGCACATCACTCTCTATCTCGCACGCACAATCTCTTCATGAATACCCTATTTAGCATGTAGCTTTCCATCACACACACACACATTTCTCTCCTTAGGTTTGTTTTCTCTCAATATCTGACACACACACACACAGAACACAGCACACAGCACACACACACCCACTCCCCCGAGCACACAATTCATCCCCATCCAAGGTTATATGGCGACCACTCTCGCTTGTGCTTCTCTGCACCCGAGCATGCACAACACCTCAATCTTCAAAGAGGGCATCGAGGAGATCGAAGACGATGACCACACTGCGCTAGAGAATGCGGGGCCATTTGGAAGCAGGATGATGTGACGATGGCTGACTGACTCCTCCCCCCACCCTCTCTCTCTCGCACAAAATTACCAATCCCTCTCTCCCTCGCACAAATTTATCAATCCCTCAACCCACGAGATCCTTCCCCTCTCGTCCATGTTTTCTAGCTCTCTCATCAAACCTGTTGTCTCTTCTCCTTCCACGTGTACAGAATCCGGATGCACACGCATCTCACGTATATTACATGTCTCCATCTTTCTCACAGACCGAACTTCTTCCTCTCTCTTCCTCTCTCTTTCTCTCTCAATCTCCCTCTCTCTGTTTCTTAGGTTTGTCTCCTACTCTCTTGTCCACATACATACAGTCTTTCCTGCCCTATCTGCTCCATCTTCGCAAGCTCTCTCTGTAAGTGCATCTAGTGCCCCTTAGTGATTTTGGTGTATTGAAGACTTATAGGTTAAGGGACTAATGCGTTTGTGAGTGTACACAGATCTATAAGTCTATGAGGAGTTTGATATTTACAGAGAAAGTCGACCCCTAAAAATTAAGTTCTTCGACTGAAGACTTTAAATCTCTGAAGACTTTCTGAAGACTTTGAAAGTGAAGAAATTGGTGTGACCTTGAAGACTCGGTATTCATTCGAGGAACATGAAGCGTGAAGACTTTTGTTTTCGTAGTTTCATTTTCTCTTTCTTGAGTCATAGGAAACACCGTACTGTTAAAGGGGGTCGAGGAAATACTAAGGAGAAATTTCCATGTGATGCTCAACTTAAAATCCTACACCTACCAATCCCTTCGAGTGAAGCCATTGGAAATCTCATACAATCCAGTCATATTCTTCAGTGACAGAGACAAATTTCTTTTGGTCTCTGAGGAATTTGTTCTGACTGAGGAGTTAGGAATTCGCCAGTGCGGATTACCTACACAGTGAGGAACATGATAGCCCTGAGGATTTTGCTACTCAAAATTCCGACCGTTGTTGTGCTATGCGCCAGCTGTCTCAAAATATCTATCCACCTAACGGTCATATCATTGGAGGGCATTTATGCCTTATCATGTCGGGCTGCTCCCTAGGATATAAATAGCCGCCCCTACAACCACTAGCTGGTTGGCTGCTCCGAGAGAAACTGACACTTGTCATCTGAGAGCAACCCATCCTCTGAGGTCTTTGAGCGAAAATCATCGAGTGAGGAAAAACCCAAAACCCAAACACCTACAAACCCCAAGTGATTGAGCATCACTGAAGAGATTGATCCTGCGTGGATCCGACGCTTGTTACCTTTGAAGACTGTGCTTCTTCCAGACGGTTAGGCGCCATGGTCTAGAGCATCCAAGAGGAATGGGTTGACAATCTCCAGAGACTGTGTGTCCTCGAGTTTAAATACTCAACCCATCCTGTGAGGACTTTGAGCAAAAATCATCGAGTGAGGAAAAACCCAAAACCCAAACACCTACTGTGTGTCCTCGAGTTCAAATACTAAAGCCTTGACTGAAAATCTTCAGAGACTTCAGACTAGGTTTGACAATCTTCAAGGTCATCATAAAACTCTCTTATCCGATCATGAGAAGCTTTCTTATGAATTACTTCAAAGAAAGCAATACCTTGAGAAGCTAAGAGTGAGTTATGAAGATCTCCAGAAGGAGCGCGATTCATTACTTGCTCAACAAATCAGCGCATCTTAGGAAGAATTTGTTCCTCCTTGTTTGAAATGCATTGAACGTGAATCTGCTATTTCTTCACCTGAATGTTCAAATGCTGCTAATGTTTCAAATTCTTCACATGCCTCTGGTATCACTAATTCCTCATCCGAGGACATTGCTAGTATCACTGATGATGCAGGGTTGAAGGAATTGTACATGACAGACATGTACAAAAGCCTCAAAGGGCATCAGACTCTTTGTGATGTGCTTACAAAGCAGATCCTCAATAGGAACCCTAGGAAAGAGGGTATTGCTTTTGAGAAGAAACTCAATGCTGATGGTACATATTGGAAGCCTGAGCAGTACCCCAAAACTACATGGGTTGCTGCAAAGGGACCTCCAGTTGATCCATCTAACCTATCTGGATATGCATGTGAATCTCCTCATTCTGATGATGAGTCATCTGACTCCAACTACAAACTGTTCAAAAATCAGAATGGTGAAGTATTTGCTAGATATGTTGGCACTAACTGCAGGCCCCTATGAAGAAAATCTGGGTTCCCAAAAGATGCCTTGAAAATCTTCAGGTGAATGTCATCATGACACCACCTGTGAAGAATAGGAACCCCAGTTCAAATTCTTCATATGGACCAAATTCTTCATATGGATCCAAGTCCTCATACGGACCAAACTCCTCACATGGATCAAATTCCTCAAAAGGATCAAAGTCCTCATATGAACATCATCGTGCTAACCCATATGTTTCGCAGGGAAGATCTAAGGATTATGGATATGTGCATTATTCTTCAAATTATTATGTCCATAAGTCCTCGAAGAATTTCTCTGCTTACTCTTATGCTTATTCTAACCCCTCTTATGTGAAACGAAATGGACTGGCTTCTATGCCATCCTTCTCGTATGGAGCTCGCAGAATGATGAACTCTTTGCCACCCCTTCAGATGTGGGTGGTGAAGAAAAAGAACTAATCTCTTTTGCAGGGTCAGGTCTCCAGACGTACGTAATCGTCTAGAATTTGCCGGAGACCTGAGCATGCGTGATAGGACATAGGCTAATCATGAAGAAATGAACTTTCATTTCTCACGTCCTCATATTGCTTTATCTGTTCTCTTGCTTGATGAAATTGATCTGATGAATTGATGTCATATTCTTCACAGATGAAGTATATGAGTTTGTAAGCTGCACTAATTCATCTGCAGGATGATCAACCCAAAGCCACTGAGTGGGTCCTCGATAGTGTATGTACAAATCACATGACTGGTGACAAGAAACTATTGATGGATGCTCCATTATCTCCGTCGCATCTGAAGCATATCATCTTTGCTGACAAAGGCAAAAGTCGGGTATTGGGTCTAGGTAAGGTTACGATCACAAAGGATTGACACATGGACAAAGTCATGCTTGTTGAGTCCCTAGGATACAACCTTATGTCTGTCTCAATGCTTTGTGATCTTGATATGGTTGTTGTCTTTGGCAAGTACCGTTGTGTTGTGGTTATGGAAGCTGACAATTCCAAAGTCTTCGAAGGCTTTAGGAGAGGAGACCTGTATATTGTTGATTTCTCTACAGGACCACAACCAGCCGTGTGTCTACTTGCAAAAGCTTTAGAAGGCTGGCTCTGGCATCAATGACTTGGTCATGCAGGCATCAGGAATTTGCACACGCTTGCGAAGAAGAAGCATGTCATTGGCATCGAGAATGTCAAATTCCTCAAGGATCACCTATACGGAGCCTGTGAAGCTGTGAAGATGACGAAGGCCAAGCATCCAGCGAAGACTGTCATGACCACCACTCGCCCATTTGAATTGCTTCACATGGATCCCTTTGGTCCTAATCATTATTCTGCTATTTCAAATGAAGCATCTCAATATGGCTTTGTTATTTTTGATGATTACTCTCGTTACACATGGGTACACCTTGTTACTTACAAACATGAAGTGCAGGAAGTCTTCAAACGATTTTCCTCAAGGGCTTCAACCAACTTTGGTGTGAAGATCAAGCACATCAGAAGTGACAATGGCACTGAGTTCAAGAATTCTGGTCTTGATGACTATCTTGATGAACTTGGTATTACTCATGAGTTATCTGCTCCTTATACTCCTCAGCAGAACGGCGTCGTGGAGCGCAAGAACAGGACTCTTGCTGAGATGGCTCACACTATGCTTGATGAATACAAAACGCCTCGTCGTTTCTGGACTGAGGCAATTGATACTGCGTGCCACATCATCAACAGAGTATATCTTCACAAATTCTTCAAGAAGACTGCCTATGAACTCCTCACTGATAAGAAACACAATGTAAGTTATTTCAAAGTCTTCGGTGCTAAATGTTGGATAAGAGATCCTCATCACAACTCAAAATTTGCACCAAAAGCACATGAAGGTTTTATGCTTGGTTACGGAAAGGACTTGCACACCTACAGAGTCTTCAACAACATTCTTCACAAGGTTGTTGAAACTGTAGATGTGCGGTTCGATGAAACTAATGTCTCGCAAAGAGAGCACCTACCTACTGTGATAGATGAACCAGCACCTGAGGAAACTATCAAGTTCAAGGCTACTGAGGATGTCATTCCCACTGAAGAATCTGCTGAAGCATTCATTCCAGAACATGAAGAACGTCAAGCTAATGCACCTGAAGAAAATACTGAAGAAAATGGTGCTGAAGAGAATGCTGCTCAAATTCCTCAATGACAACCAGCTCATCCTCGCATTGCAAAAGAAGTGCAAGTTGAAAAGATCATCAATGACATCAAAGCACCAGGTCCTCTCACATGCTCAAAAGCTTCATGTTTATCTAACTTTTGTGGGCACTATGCTTTTGTCTCTATCACAGAGCCCACTAAGGTAGATGAAGCATTTCTGGAGCCTGAGTGGATTCAGGCCATGCAAGAAGAATTACATCAGTTTGAGCTCAACAATGTCTGGGAACTGGTCAAACGTCCAGATCCTCGCAAGCACAATATCATTGGCACAAAGTGGATCTACCGCAACAAGCAAGATGAAAATGGCCTTGTGATGAGGAATAAGGCACGGCTTGTAGCTCAAGGCTACACACAGGTTGAAGGAATTGATTTTGATGAAACTTTTGCACCTGTTGCTAGACTTGAGGCTATTCACATATTACTTGCTTATGCTAACCATCATGATATCACTTTATATCAAATGGATGTGAAAAGTGCATTCCTCAATGGTAAGCTTGAGGAAGAAGTATATGTTGCTCAACCCCCAGGTTTTGACGATTCAAAGAATCCTGATAAAGTCTTCAGACTCAACAAGGCCCTCTATGGCCTCAAGCAGGCCCCATAGGCGTGGTATGATACCTTGAAGGAATTCCTCATGAAGAAAGGCTTCAAACCCAGTTCACTCGACCCTACTCTTTTCACTAAATCCTATGATGGTGAATTGTTTGTGTGCCAAATATATGTTGATGATATTATCTTTGGTTGTACTGACCAATGTTATAGTGATGAATTTGCCTATATGATGAGTGAAGAATATCAAATGTCTATGATGGGAGAGTTGAAATTCTTCTTAGGTCTTCAAATTCGCCAACAACACAATGGCATATTCATATCTCAGGAGAAATACCTCAAGGATGTACTGAGGAAATCCGGCATGCAAGATTGCAAAGGCGTCAAAATTCCTATGCCCACAAATGGCCATCTGTGCACTGATGAAAATGGTATCAACTTCGATCATAAGGTATACCGCTCCATGATTGGCTCTTTATTGTACTTATGTGCATCTAGGCCAGATATAATGCTTAGTGTTTGCATGTGTGCCCGATTTCAAGTTACACCGAAGGAATCACACCATAAGGCTATGAGGCATATTCTTCGATATCTAGCTCACACACCAACACTTGGATTATGGTACCCCAAGGGCTCGGCTTTTGATCTCATTGGATATTCTGACTCTGACTATGCTGGTGATCGTGTGGACCACAAGTCAACATCTGGTACATGTCATTTCCTCGGACGATCTTTGGTTTGTTGGTCCTCGAAGAAACAGAACTGCGTATCACTATCTACTGCTGAAGCTGAGTACATTGCCGCTGGTTCTTGCTGTGCTCAATTGCTATGGATGAAGCAAACTCTCAAGGACTACGGCGTCAACATGAAGAATGTGCCTCTCTTCTGTGACAATGAGAGTGCCATCAAGATTGCTCACAACCCAGTTTAGCACTCGAAGACAAAGCACATTCAGATTCGTCATCATTTTCTTCATGATCATGTGTTGAAGGGCGACATTTCTATTGAGCATGTGAAGACTGAAGAACAACTAGCCGATATCTTCACAAAGCCCTTGGATGAGAAGAGATTTAGCAAGTTGCGGTGTGAGCTAAATATCCTAGAACCTTCGAATGTTCTTTGAAAAAGACACTCATCCTAACACTTATGCAAAATTGATGACTTAGATGTGCAACACATGAAGAAAACGTTTTTCTTCAATCAATGAAGAATAACACTCTTAGTGTGAAGAAATTAACGAAGAATTTGATTCTCAGAACCCTACGATAATTGTACGCGGTGTCTGAAATCATCATTCTTATACGGTGGGTCACGCCACCACCAAAAGTTGAAATTCCTCAATTAATCATATTCTTCAACTTTGCATTGTCTTCACTGTTTCCGTCGTTTTTCTTCATTGGCTATATATATATAAGTTTATGTCCTCTACAGCATTCACTTATTGCTAATTCTTCAAGTTGGTTTTTTTCTTCTAAGTGAATGTGATCGGACCCTTCCCCCTCTATGCTATACTCAACCCAATCTGTTCACAAATTCTTCATGTGCGTTCTATTTGAAACTTGTTCAAAATCTTCATCGTGTCCTTGTCAGCTGAAGAAATTGCGAACGAAACTTTAAATCCTATCTTATCTAAATTTTCGGCTTTGCCGCTCAAACTGTTCCGCATCCCACGATACACTTATCCATTCACCCACGATCGCACATGATCTCCACCTCTCAGTACGTGGGTGACACATGTCATGCGAATGAGAAGGGTCAGGGGCACGTTCGTCCAATTTCTTCGGGCGAGCAGTTTTTCACCGTGGCTATAAATACCCCTCCTTCCCTTCCTCACTTCTTTTACTCCGCTCGATCTCTCTCCAGCTCGAGCTTCTCAAACCCTAGAGCCGCCGCTACTTCATCGTCGCCGGTGAGGAAGAGCTTCACTGCCTCGACCTCGTCGCCGACGTACTCGCGCCGATCGCGGAAATCTTCACTCCGCCGCCGCCGTAGCCATTTTCCTCAGCCGAGTTAGGGCGTGGAAGATCTACACAAACGAACTTCACCTCTCCTCTTCACTATTCGTCGTGTTCTTCATCCAGGGTAATTAAAAGTTACTTTTACTGCCCTCGTTGATTCGAATGATTATCTACAAAATCTTTAAAGGTGTTTTTCTTCATATCTTCACACACTAAACACCTCACAAGTCATCTGTTATTGATTCGTTTCTCTAAGCATCATTTTTCTTCAAGATTCCTCAATTGTGTGGATCTTCGATCTATACAACTCTGGAACCTAAGACAAAGAATGCTTAGTGAAATTCTTCAAGACTCATCTGGTCAAATTCCTCAAACTTGTTCTTTTTGAAAAACCTTCTGAGAACGCATATGACCTCTCCAAATTCCTCACAACTATACTATGTTCACAGGTACTCATGTCAGTTGCTGAATCACTAGGTTCTCATCAACTTAACTCATTTGCAGCGTTCCTCGAAGAAAAGTTGCATACTTCTTCAGAGAATTCAATTGTCCAAATTCCTCAACTGAAGAAAATGGCTGACGGTAAGAAGCCACACAAAGGAGGAAAGAGGCCTGAGGTCAATACAATGTTTGAGATCCCTGATGAAATATATGCTGGGTACTGCACACCTACTAAGGAAACCAAGAATGAGCGCAAAGTGCGCATTCAGAAGATAGAGAGGAGATGGGCTAGAGAGTGGAGGGAGTACAGATATGTCACTCCCAAGTATATGAAGAAATTCTCACTCAATCCTCCATCCATGCCCAAGACCTCCATTGGCACCTGGCCAAATAGCTGATCCCACCAGCGTCAAGCACGGTGCGGACTATCCTGACGAATGGGCCAAGCGCCAAGCCAAGTTGGCTAAGCAAGCCAGAGAAGCGGTGAGGAAATTCAATGAAGACTCTGCTGCTGCTGCTGCCTCTGCTGAGGCCTCTACTGTCAAGCCAAAGAAGGCTATGTCAAAGAAGCCTGCGTGCAAGCCAAGTGCTTCACCAACAATGCCCTCAAGGCCAAGCTACTCAGCAATGCCCTCACGGCCAGAATCCTCAAAGCCCTCACGGCAAATTCCTCATGCTGCTCCTGCTCCCTCAAAATCCTCAGCTCCTCCAAAGTCCTCAGCTGTTCCAACAAAGTCCCCAGCACCTGTGCATCTTGCCTCGTGCCAAAGGACTACATGCATGTCCATTGCCTTAGGAGCTTCAGCTAGTTCCTCAGCTGCACCAACTTCCTCAATGGGACCCTCTCTACTGAAGACTAAGGCCACTGCTGGACAAGGTCCTCGCCCTATTCCTCAGAAGAAGCAAGTCGCCTTCCAAGTGTCGTCCGATGAAGACAAAGCGGATGATGATGAACTTGTAGAAATCATCAGAGATAGGCAAGTCAGGGCCGCTAGAGCCAAGGGAACAAATGTGCCACTGCTTTTGGATCCCAAGTTGATCCTCGAACACATTGATGTTTGGCACAAGGACCCCAACACTCCCATGCCTGATTTCAAGCTAACTCCTGGTCAAAGTCACATGCTGACTCACTTCATACAAGAAGAGAAGTAGAAATTTGAACAGGGGAGGAGAGTGAAGAAAGCGCAGTACAAGAAAGAGCGCTTTCTGAAGCAAAATGTTCTGAAGCTTTCACCTGAAGAACTTGTTGCTCTCCAATCTGAAATCAAGAAACTGAGTGATGAATTTGATTGCTATTATGCTGACTGGCTGGGAGCCAAAGTCAGATTTGTAAAGATCACAGAACAGTTCACCTCCAGTGTTGCATCTCCAACGCAACAGGAAATTCCTCAGGCTGAAGCATCTGCTCAGCCTACTGAATAAAAATGCCAGCACCGCTGATGACAATCCGGCTGCTGAAGAAAATGTGAGTTTCAGGGCTGATGAATGCATTCCAGCCGCTGAAGAAATTGCCAGGGCATCCACTAGTGGTGCGCCTGAAGAAACTGAAGAAATCAGGGCAACTACATCAGTTGTGCCTGAAGAAAATCAACCAAATTCCTCTGCTCCTCCTGCGCCTACACCAACTCCAATCCTTCCATCTGCATCAGATGTGAAGAAGACCAAGCCCGTGGAGCGTGCAGCAGTGAAGAAAAGGAAAGCATCAGGTGCTTCAGATTCTTCAGCTCTGAAGAAGATGAAGCCCATGTCAAGTTCATTTGCTAATCCCATTGATGCTCTTCCCATCTCAACCAGGCCATCAAAGGACCTTGTTCCTTTTGGTGAAGAATATGAGATCCCTAGCGGATCTGATGAAGAAAATCATTCTGCTGCTTCGTCAGAGCAGATTGATGAACAAATTGAAGTGGATGCGATCCCTTCAACACCGATCATCTCCTCGCCTATGCCTCAGTTCACAGCTGAAGAGGCTGGCGTTGAAGAAATGGAAGATGAAGATGTGGACGTTAGGTGCTCCACACCTGTAATCAGTGATGAATTCTGGGAAAGTCAGCATCCAAACTCTCCAATGTTCACACCGTTGCAACAAATACCTCAGTCGCCTGCACCAACTGTTCAAATGGGCTCTGAAGAAACGCACCCCACTTCATCTGTGCATGAAGAAATTCCAGCCACTAGTGCTGAAGAAACTGCTGCTGTTGAACATCTGAAGACGCGGATTGCCACTGAAGAGGAACCAGAAATTCCTCAGCCTGAAGAACCTGAGATTGTGATTCCTGAGGTCGTGATGCAACTCACTGACACTCCTCTGCCCAAGCCAAAGGATCCATTCTCATGAAAGCAAAAGTTCAAGGCTGATGATTTCTTCGGCGAGCATGTATTCTTCGAAGACTACAACCCTTATAACTTTGCTCGCATTAGGAAGAGGCGTTTCTGGACTGCTAGTCAAGCAAATTTCTATTCCTCAGTGTTGTTCAACAAAGAGAAAATCTTCTACCATGAGCATATTCCTCACGTGGATATGGAATCTCTGCCGTGCTTCACACCAGTCCTTAGTGTTCTTCATGATGCTAGACTGTTAAACTTTTGTTCTGACATCTGCGCTTGCAATGAAGAACTGATTCTTCAATTCTATGCAACGCTGCACATCACAGGAGATTCTGAAGATGTGAATTCATGGGTGCTGGACTGGATGTCTGAAAACACTCACTACACTGCACCAGCTTCTGAATTGCTTCATGCCTTACCACTCAGTCCTCCACTTGAAGAAGCTCGTTGCATCTACAATGAACCTGAGCTTACAAATCACTACATGCAGGTTCTGATGAAACCTTTGAAGTTAGGTCAGGCACCAAGAACCAAATTCCTCGTGAAGGAATTGCTTTATGTGCCCAGAACTGTCTATTGTATTCTTACGAGGACAATGAGTCCTATCAAAGGCCATGACTCATCTGATGAGGAAATTGTTGGCATCATGAAGAATCTGGTATTCAACATCGTTCATGGCATTCCTGTCAATTATCACGATTTCTTCATGAGGACTCTGGCAAATGTTGCACTGTCTCTGTTTGAGCTGAAGCCTTACGCACCTTGGATTATGAGATTCGTCAGGACAAGGTCTTCACGCAACTACAAAGCTGATTTTCAGAATCACCTCAGCTACTTGCCCCCGATTGAAGTCCTCAAGCAGACTTATTCCTCAGTTGATGGAAAGGGCAAGGCACCAGCTATTATAGATGAAGGCATTCATCCATTGGATGCCAGTTTCACAAACCTGCCTCTTATTCCACCAATGATGACTCTGCCACACATGACTCTGCCAATGCACCCAAGTCTACTCCTCAAGCCACTGCTCCTCGTGTGATGACTGATCGTGAGCTTCTGCTTAGTCTTCACCAGAAGGTGGATCGGAATCATAAATGGGTTAAGCGTCAGTTTGGTTCATTTCTTCACAACATGACTGCTACACACAATGTAGTGAAGAAAAACCATTACTACGTCCATGAAGTGTTCGGTCGCACCTGGGCAATACTGTCACATCTGTATTGAAACGCCCTCGATGCGGCTATATCTCCCACGTGTCGAAGCACGACTTAGAGGCATAACCGCATTGAAAGCAATGTCACAAGTGGGGTAATCTTCGCAAACAACCCATGTAATACAATAAGGGAAAAGATACATAGTTGGCTTACAATCGCCACTTCACACAAATACATGAATAAAGCATTACATCAACCAGATACACACAAGGTCCGACTACGGAACCAAAATAAAAGAAGAACCCCAAATGCGACAAGGTCCCCGATCGACCCCAACTGGGCTCCACTACTGATCAACTAGAACAAAACAACACAAAGGACAAGATCTTCATCGAGCTCCTCCTGAGCTTGGTTGCGTCATCTGCAAGGACTCATCGGCACCTGCAAACTGGTTTGGAAGTATCTGTGAGTCACGGGGACTCAGCAATCTCGCACCCTCGCGATCAAGACTATTTAAGCTTATGGGTAAGGTAAAGGTATGAGGTGGAGCTGCAGCAAGCGACTAGCATATATGGTGGCTAACATACACAAATGAGAGCGAGAAGAGAAGGCAAAGCACGGTCGATAAAAGTATGATCAAGAAGTGATCCTAAAACAACCTACGTCAAGCATAACTCTAACAACCGTGTTCACTTCCCGGACTCTGTCGGAAAGAGACCATCACGGTTACACACGCGGTTGACGCATTTTAATTAAGGTTAACTTCAGGTTTTCTACAACTGGACGTTAACAAATTCCCATCTGCCCATAACCGCAGGCACGGCTTTCAAAAGTTCAAATCCCTGCAGGGGTGTCCCAACTTAGCCCATCACAAGCTCTCACGGTCAACGAAGGATATTCCTTCTAGCGGGAAGACCCGATCAGACTCGGAATCCCGGTTACAAGACATTTCAACAATGGTAAAACAAATCCAGCAACACCGCCCGAATGTGCCGACAAATCCCGATAGGAGCTGCACATATCTCGTTCTCAGGGCACACTCAGATGAGCTCTCCATACAACTAAAACCAAACCTCGAGTTTCCCCGAGGGGACGCTGCACATGACTCTAGTTTGGACCAACACTCAGAGGAGCACTGGCCCGGGGGGGGGGGGTAAAATAATGATGACCCTCAGGAGCGCGACTCCCATGGGAAAAGAAAAGGCTGGTGGCAAATGGTAAAACTAATGTTGGGCATTGCTGGAGGAGTTTTATTCAAAGCGAACTGTCAAGGGGTTCCCATAATAGCCCAACCGCGTAAGGAACGCAAAATCCGGGAACATAACACCGATATGACGGAAACTAGGGCGGCAAGAGTGGAACAAAACACCAGGCATAAGGCCGAGCCTTCCACCCTTTACCAAGTATATAGATGCATTAATTAAATAAGATATATAGTGATATCCCAACAAGTAAACATGTTCCAACAAGGAACAACATCTCCATGTTCCAACGAGGAACAAACTTCAATCTTCACCTGCAACTAACAACGCTATAAGAGGGGCTGAGCAAAGCGGTAACATAGCCAATCAACAGTTTGCTAGGACAAGGTGGGTTAGAGGCTTGGTTTAACAATATGGGAGGCATGATAAGCAAGCGGTAGGTATCATGGCATAGGCATAGCAAAAGAGTGAGCAACTAGCAAGCAAAGATAGAAGTGATTTCGAGGGTATGGTCATCTTGCCTGAAATCCCGCAAGGAAGAAGAATGAGTCCATGAAGAAGACAAACGGACGTATATGAACGGGTCCTCACAACGCGACGTTATCGGAACCAACCCGAAGAAGCAAACACCGGAAAGGAAGCACACAACATAGTAAACAACCAACACATGAACATGGTATGATATGCGGGATGCGGTATGCGATGCATATGCATAATTTGACAAGGAATGAATGAACCTGGACTCAACATGGAAATCCAAGTGTTTCACTGGAAAGGTGAGATGAAATCGCTTGAAAACGATATAAAGATCACCGGAATTGGAGTTACGGTTTGGAAATGGCAAGCAATTCAAATATGACCACGATCTGCGATTTACAGCAAGTAGCCATCTAAATGCAATGATATGAACAAGCTACATCACCCAAACATGGTAACGAAATCCATGGAAGGGATGCATTCATGATGCTTATCAAAAGTCTAGCACTGAGCTACGGCCAATTCATCCATTAACAGGTTCAAACAAGCATGGCAAAAATGCATTTGGTAAACAGATTTCAGACTTAGTGAAATTAACACTTGTCTGGAATTTCAGATCAGATAGCACTCTTTGGAGCATGAAAACTATATGCTACAGGACCTGAACATGGCAAAGTAAAGCATGGCATGGAACTACTCAAAGAGCTTAACAAAAGTCCCTTAGTGACCTTGAGCCAAAAGGGATCAGAAAATACAATTGCAAGCATGTGAACATGGCAAAAACATAATCAGCTCACAGACTTAGTGAAAACTGGAGCATGCTGAAACATATATCAAGTAGGCATGTTTACGAGCTCGATGCACTCACTACAGAGCAAGTCAGTACAATCTAAGCATACACCCATCAATAATACACATTATGCAAGCTAGAAATGGCAAGAACAATAACATAGCATGCGCGGATCAACTACAACATCCTTGGCAAAATCGCTAACAAGTAGACAATCTGCCCAGATTCACGAAATAGCAAAAGTAGAGCTCGATTGACTCAAGCTAGGGTGCTCCATAATTGCAAACAAATACATGGATGGATAGAAACTACAAGATTAACAAAACATCCTTACTGATCATCCTCAAAAGAGGCACGGATCACTAGGAAACAACATGAACATATGGCATAATGAGATAAACAGACCAAGGACTTAGTGGAAATGCTAAGTCCCTGAAATCAGCATTAACAAGTGCACCACTTTGCAAGCTTGTGCTAATCACCACACACATCACAATAATACATGGGTTGCACCTCTGGATAGATGGCAAAACATATAACAAAACACATGTAGAGCTCATGGGCATACCATGCACACAATAATCATGGCAAAAATGACAAATATCTAAATGGAGCAGCAGATCTGACAATTATCTTAAGTAGCATTCTTCTAACAGCATTTCGGGCATCAAGATGAGCTCAAATGAAAATGATGCAATGATATGAAATGATGTACTCTCTGAGACGAACATTTTGATATGCTATATGCATGAATCGGAGCTATGGAGGCAAAGTTACGAGGTGATGAACAGGAGCAAATGGATCTAGGAAATTCGGTGAACAGGAGGGAAAATGGGCCGGCGGGGGCGGAGCTGGGCCGCGGCCCACATGGCCGGCACGAGGTCGTCGTCCCGATCCCGCTTGGATTCGGGGAGACAGGGGCGGCGGCGGCGGTTGAACGGCGGCGCTGGCTAGACGGGCCTCGCGGGCCGGCGGCGGGGCTGAGGAGAGAGAGGGCGGCGGAGGGATGAGGTGGCGCGCTCTGAGTGGCTGAGGCGGAGGAGGCGATGATGTGGCACAACGCGATTGGCCGAGGTGAGGTGGCCGGCGGACATGTCCGGCGGCGGAGTGGACGTGTCCGGCGCGCGGAGGAGGAAGATCTAGGGTTTCGGGGAAAAGATCCGCAATCGAAAATGAAGGGGTCTATTTATAGAGGTAGAGAGAGCTAGGAAGCTCCAAATGAGGTGCGATTTTTGGCCACGCGATCGTGATCGAACGACCGAGATGATGGAGCAGGTTTAGGTGGGTTTTGGGCCAAAATGGAAGGGTGTTGGGCTGCAACACGCACGAGGCCTTTTCGGTCCCTCGGTTAACCGTTGGAATATCAAACAAAGTCGAAATGGCACGAAACATGACAGGCGGTCTACGAGTAGTAAACCAAGGCCGCATGACAAGTCTCGGTCCAATCCGGAAATTTTTAATCCACACACACGAGAAGAAGATAGAAATGACCACCGGAGGAGAACGGAGCGCCGGAATGCGAAACGGACAACGGGGAAAATGCTCGGATGCATGAGACGAACACGTATGCAAATGAAAAGCACATGATGACATGATATGCAATGCATGACACGCAAGCAATGACAAGGTAAACAATAGCGAATAACTGGACGACACCTGGCACATCGGTCTCGGGGCGTTACATGTATGGTGAAGACGATCTGAAGAAAATGGGTCTGAAGGAAGATTTTGACTGGTCTGCACCTCCACCGAAGAAATTCAAGAAGGTCAAGGTTCCTTCTCTGGTGGCCAGCTCATATTCTTCATCACGCGACACTGATGAAAATGAAGACTTGGACGACACTGCGGCATGCCCTACTACAAGAAACGACCCGAACAACGTTGGCGCTCCTTCATCAACTTGATATTCTTCAGGGGCGTTAGTCCTCATATTCGATCCTTTTGGTCCTTTGATGATAAAGGGGGAGAATTTTGAGTTAGTCTTCAAGCGGGTCTTTCTATATGGGCGTTTTTTTCCAAGTTACAACTCTCGTTCTTCTGAGACTTTATTGGATTGAGTTGTAAACTTAAACCCGATGGTGCTCTGATACTTTTGATATGTTTTTCTGCATGCTTATTCCTCATATATGTTATTGCACGCATGCTGAATTACATCAGTCACCATATTTCATCATGCATTTCAAATTCTTCACTATTATATGTAAAATGCGTGTATGAATTACAAGATATAGGGGGGGATCTCCATGATTCAACTATTCAAGTGTGCATTGCTTCAAAAGCAAATTCCTCACTATGCACATCTTCAGGGGGAGTTCTTCTATATATTGCAATCAAATTCCTCAATATCAGTATTTACACTTCATATGTTTATCCCCGTTGAAAACTTAACCTATATTGTCATCAATCACCAAAAAGGGGGAGATTGTAAGTGCATCTAGTGCCCCTTAGTGGTTTTAGTGTATTGAAGACTTATAGGTTAAGGGACTAATGCGTTTGTGAGTGTACACAGATCTATAAGTCTATGAGGAGTTTGATATTTACAGAGAAAATCGACCCCTAAAAATGAAGTTCTTTGACTGAAGACTTTAAATCTCTGAAGACTTTCTGAAGACTTTGAAAGTGAAGAAATTGGTGTGACCTTGAAGACTTGGTATTCATTCGAGGAACATGAAGCGTGAAGACTTTTGTTTTCGTAGTTTCATTTTCTCTTTCTTGAGTCATAGGAAACACCGTACTATTAAAGGGGGTCGAGGAAATACTAAGGAAAAATTTCCATGTGATGCTCAACTCAAAATCCTACACCTACCAATACCTTTGAGTGAAGCCATTGGAAATCTCATACAATCCAGTCATATTCTTCAGTGATAGAGACGAAGTTCTTCTGGTCTCTGAGGAATTTGTTCTGACTGAGGAGTTATGAATTCGCCAGTGCGGATTACCTACACAGTGAGGAACATGATAGCCCTGAGGATTTTGCTACTCAAAATTCTGACCGTTGCTGTGCTATGCACCAGCTGTCCCAAAATATCTATCCACCTAACGGTCATA
This sequence comes from Triticum dicoccoides, assembly GCF_002162155.2. NCBI lineage: Eukaryota > Viridiplantae > Streptophyta > Magnoliopsida > Poales > Poaceae > Triticum > Triticum dicoccoides. The sequence continues at coordinate 306,309,439 of NC_041390.1, read as the reverse complement.
TCATTGAAGGGCATTTATGTCTTATCATGTTGGGCTGCTCCCTAGGCTATAAATAGCCGCCCCTACAACCACTAGCTGGTTGGCTGCTCCAAGAGAAACTAACACTTGTCATTTGAGAGCAACCCATCCTCTGAGGACTTTGAGCATCACTGAAGAGATTGATCCTGCGTGGATCCGACGCTTGTTACCTTTGAAGAATGTGAGGAAAAACCCAAAACCCAAACACCTACAAACCCTAAGTGATTGAGCATCACTGAAGAGATTGATCCTGCGTGGATCCGACGCTTGCTACCTTTGAAGAATGTGCTTCTTCCAGACGGTTAGGCGTCATGGTCTAGAGCATCCAAGAGGAATTGTGGATCGCCGAGTGACCAAGTTTGTGAAGGTCCGGAAGTCACCTGAAGACTTACCACGAGTGATTGGGCGAGGTCTGTGTGACCTTAGCTCAAGGAGAATACGGTGAGCACATGGTGTCCTGAGCTGCGTGCTCAGGACTGGGTGTCCGGGACTGTGTGTCCTCGAGTTTAAATACTCAGCCGCTCCAACCAGACGTACAACTAAGACAGCTGTTGGAACTGGTCTACCAAATCATTGTCTTCACCAAGCTTACTGGTTCTATTCCCTCAACTCTTTCATTTCCTCATAACTGTGTTGTGTGCTTGTTCATATCTGTGTTTAAAGACTTTGACTGAAGACTTTCTCAATTTCCTCAGTTCAATTTCTTCAGTCTGTTTGTCTTCATCCTATGTTATCCTGTGCTTACGCTTCCTGTACTCTGAGTCTGTCTTCATTTCATCATGATGACTATGCTTGTATTCTGTTATGTCTACTTTTGAGTACTCATTCCGCTGCTAGTAGTTCTTCGCTAAGGAATTTCCTCACCGGCAAATTCCTCAGTGAAGAATGTCATAAAAATCGCCTATTCACCCCCCTCTAGTCGATATAACGCACTTTCACTCTCTGCACATTTCATTCACACATTGGGATATGTTCAAAATGTTGCTTCTATAATGGCTGATGTAGAGTTATTGTTGGTTTTGTTGCATCCTACAAAGTAATAACTATGAAATGCATTTTGATTGTCATTTGACTAGGATTATGCGAGTTTGAGCATGTTGTGAAGTACTACAGACCTTGTATACATCTTGGAATTCGAGAATGATTGTAACTATTGAATTGTATAGACCATTACATTCGAAGTCAGTAGCCTAATATATTTATTTCACAGTTTCAACAAATGATTAATTCACTACATACTAAGAAAACAAATGTGTACACCCTCCGTTTTTATTTAAGTCCGCGTATTAGCATTGGTCAAAGTCAAGTTTTGTAAACTCTCAGAAAGTTTATAACAAAAAATATTAACATATACAATAACAAATAAATACCATTAGATTCATTATTGAATGTACTTTCACACCATACATATCTGTTATGGTAAATGTTTATATTTTTCTATCAACTTGGTCAAACTTTAGGAAGTTTGACTTCGGTCAAACCAAATATGCAGAGTTTACTAGTACTACTCGCTAGTTGCTTAGCTGAATCACCCAACACGCCACACGGGGAGTTCAGTGTCACAAATTTTGAGGTCGGCGGGAAAATCACCCGCGGCCCTGATTCGAGCAGCGGGAAGTTACCATCATAGCCTTCGGAACAGACCTACGGATGACGGTTGGTAGGGGGCTGTTTTCGTAACTTCAGGTTCACCCTACCCAGCCAACCCCACCCCGGCACCCAGAGTAGTACACCTGAATACTCCCCATTTTCTATCCCCACCGCAAAATAGACTTCTCCACGGCACCGCAGCCTTCGTGCTCCTCCCCTTCTACATTGGTGCACTCGTCCACCGCAGCGCATCTGCCTCATCGACGACCTCATACACCGCACTGGAGCCGGTCCACCATCGTCATCGTACACGGAGCCTCTTCCCCGGCACCGTCTTCCATGGTCTCAGATCTGCTTCCCGGAAGCCGACGCCAAGCGCAGAAGCACCACCGTCGTGGACAATGAACTGACTCCCGTTGCCGACCATGACTCACAGAGGCTGCCGCGACCATCGTTCTCCTCCTCGATTGGTAATGTGTGTATTGAATCACTTAGCAGTACATGTGCAGTTCCAATTTTGTTCATACCTACCCTTCAAATTTCCTGGGTGCTATTGTTCCCGTAAAAGTAATTGGTTATAGCCTCCATTTTTATTGCCATGTTGAGATTTTAAAACCACGAGTGCGAACATGCAGATGAGCAATGAAGACCAAACACGGGATATTGGGGACATCTTCAAGGAGCGTGGCAAGTTAAAGAGGAGTTGCACCGAACCTGTAAAACGAGCTTTGGTAAGTAACACCCTTTCAATTACTTTCGTTTAGCCTCGTGTTCTTCAATGTGTATATGTTGTAGTTTATGTTTCTCTTAAGCCTCGTGTTCTTCTATGTTTCATAAGAAGAGTCTTAATCATCCTAATGCTTTCGTTTTTAGCTTGATGTAGGAAGTGGGTTTTCTCACCTTGTAGTCTATTTTTATATTTTTTTCCTTTTGAATTCACTTCTCCCAGTTCTGTTTATCTGGCTTCTACTAAATGGATCTGGGTTGCTCTGAGTATTGATCTAAAAAAGAAGTAACTTCATGTCAGGATGTAGTTCCTGCGAGGAGGGAAGTATGGTCAACCTCGAGATCATGTTTCCAGAATGAGTCTGGATTACACACAAGGTGCCAGTTCCCTAATGATGCTGGATTAGACACAAGGTGCAAATTCCTAGATGATGCTGGATTACACACAAGCCAGGTGGAGTCGTCAGCTGTTCGTGTCCTCATGGCTCTAGTAAAGGCTGAAAGAAAGCATGCAGCAACCCTTGAGAATGTAGATGAGTTCCTGAAGAAGCGAAAAGAGCAATCAGATGCTATCTTCACCCATGCCAAAGAAAAGATGGAAGAAGCCAGAAATAAGCTAGCAGAGGCAGAGCAGGCTAGGCATCTCTTGCTATCTAAAACTGTTGTCAATGCAAAATTTCCTTCATAGTAACTAGGTCCAAATGTTTATCCAATCAACATGCCTGTTGTGATGTCCGTGCATCTACTGACGTGGCACAATTTTTTTCGGGTCATGTAATAACAACAATTACTTTCCAAACAATAATAAACGAAGCATTGGACATGGTATAGTTCACGCGCAAGCCCGGCATTCCAAGTTCAACTTCCACATCAAACTCATGTTCACAGATATCTCCACATTCATACATAATGTCCACAACCATGATTCACTTCAAAGCCAAAAAAATTGAGGAGAGTTATGAATAAAGAAAATCCTCTAGTTCCTGCTACCAGTGCAAGCACAACAAGTCAAGACCATGCATAATTAATTATATTTTGGTCATTTTTTGTGTTCAAAAATGCCGGCCGGCTCGCGGAAGGACGTGTTGCCGGCACACGTGCGGATTCAATGAAGGCAGGCGGGGTAGTCTGAGGCCAGTTGCATGCGGCGAGGAGGCGTGTTCAGCCGGGCCTGCAGCGAGTGGGGCCCTCTTGGCCGGCGCGCCGGTTCAATGCCTGCGCTATGAGAGGTCGCATCCGTGTCAGAGCAATCACTCCCTCCAGTCCTTTTTTGTTTGCGTATAACAAAATCTCGTTTTCCATTCACATTTTACAAGTAAAATTCATGGACAAACTTTGACCCAAAATACAATGGGGACTAGTAAACTAGAATGGAGGTAGTAGTTTTTTTAATCAAAGAAGGGTTCCCCCTTCCGATTTTCATTACTGAAAACCAACATCTAAATCTAAACCGTAGTATTTGCCCTAGAACTACCGGGTTCAACATCTCGCAACATAAACCCATACAACCATCCGCCAAGGAGGTACGTAGTACTATGAATTCCAGTTTCGCTCCATACCAATCGTTCTAAAAACTACTTAGTACTTATAACGCTCCATTGAAAATCGGAACTCTTAACCCCGCTAAAAATGATATTTTAAACGTGGCTACTCGATCTGTGGCAACTGGCGAGCCACCGCCTCCAAGTCATTCACCTGTGGTCCCGACCATCAACTCCTATGGATCAAATTATCACGCGAGCTGACTATTCCTACAAAGGTGCGCTCCACCACGTACCCGGTACCCGCGAATGCAGCAATCGTGCACCTAGGGTTTTAGGGTTTATTTGTTAACATTGCCTTTACGTAACACTCATGTGTGCAAGACAGCGAGAGACCGACTACGTGCGTGCACCTCTTCTCTTTGTATATGTACTCCACCATTTGTCTGGTGTCCAAAAAATTATAATAACTACTAGCAATGTGCCAATGCGCTACCACACGATCAGAGTAGATTAATACATATTCACCGATTTGATAGAAAAAAGGTCTAGTTTTGAAATACCTATATCACTAAAAAAATGTTATGTTTCACTCAAAATATATTCCTTTGGCAGTTTTGATGAGATAAGGGAGGAATGTTGTTGGTTTCAAGATTCGAGAAGTAGTATATGTCTAATTTCTACTCTTACTAGCAAGATGCCCGTGTGTTGCACGGAACATCAAGATCTTGTGGGAGAAAAGGATGAACGAGGGAAGGCCTTATCTGCAAATGTGGAGAGGAGTGCGGGTAAATTGCCATAGTTTCATTCTTATCCGTCAGATATAAATCGGACGACCTATATTGCAGGATGGCAGGCCCACCATCATCACCAAATCTATTTTTTATCCCTACTCTTATAAAAAGCATAGTCGGTGATGATCGTGTGCCTGCCATCCTGCAATATAGGCCGTCCGATCTATATCTGACGGATAGGAAGGAAACTATGGCAATTTTGCAAAAAGATACCCACACCCCGCTCCACACTTGCAAATGAGGCCTTCCCTTGTTCATTCTTTTTCTACCACAAGATAAACTACTCATACAAATGCATCTTCATGTTCCGTGCAACACATGGGCATCTTGCTAGTTGTTGCAAAAAGCCCATGTGTGAGAGAGAGAGAGAGGGAGAGAGGAGGAGGATAGAGTGCATGTGCGACAAAGACACAAAGAGTGTGTGTGCGAGAGGTATCAGCTTAAAATGAGGCGATAGTGTGTGTGTGCACGATTGAGAGGGCGTGTCTCAAGAAGGTAAGAAAAATCTACATAGATACAAGGAGAGGGAGAGAGACATGTATGCGATAGTGGAAGCACGAGTGTGCGGGTGTAGGCTAGTCGACAAATGTTTGTGAGAGAAATACGAGTCGGGGGTGCGAAAGCGAGAGTTTTGTGTGAGAGAGAGAGACGGTAGTTGGGAAGGGGAGTGGAAGCAGGAGTTGTATGTGTTTTGAAATACGTATATCACTAAAAAAATGTTATGTTTCACTCAAAATATATTCCTTTGGCGGTTTTGATGAGATAAGGGAGGAATGTTGTTGGTTTCAAGATCGAGAAGTAGTATATGTCTAATTTCTACTCTTACTAGCAAGATGCCCGTGCGTTGCATGGAACATCAAGATCTTGTGGGAGAAAAGGATGAACGAGGGAAGGCCTTATCTGCAAATGTGGAGAGGAGTGCGGGTAAATTGCCATAGTTTCGTTCTTATCCGTCAGATATAAATCGGACGGCCTATATTGCAGGATGGCAGGCCCACCATCATCACCAACTCTGTTTTTATCCCTACTCTTATAAAAAGCATAGTCGATGATGATCGTGTGCCTGCCATCCTGCAATATAGGCCGTCCGATCTATATCTGACGGATAGGAAGGAAACTATGGCAATTTTGCAAAAAGATACCCACACCTCGCTCCACACTTGCAAATGAGGCCTTCCCTTGTTCATCCTTTTCTCCCACAAGATAAACTACTCATACAAATGCATCTTCATGTTCCGTGCAACGCATGGGCATCTTGCTAGTTGTTGCAAAAAGCCCATGTGTGTGAGAGAGAGAGGGAGAGAGGAGGAGGATAGAGTGCATGTGCGACAAAGACACAAAGAGTGTGTGTGCGAGAGGTATCAGCTTAAAATGAGGCGATAGTGTGTGTGTGCATGATTGAGAGGGCGTGTCTCAAGAAGGTAAGAAAAATCTACATAGATACAAGGAGAGGGACAGAGACATGTATGCGATAGTGGAAGCACGAGTGTGCGGGTGTAGGCTAGTCGACAAATGTTTGTGAGAGAAATATGAGTCGGGGGTGCGAAAGCGAGAGTTTTGTGTGTGAGAGAGAGACGGTAGTTGGGAAGGGGAGTGGAAGCAGGAGTTGTGTGTGTGTGTGAGAGAGAGACGGTAGTTGGGAAGGGGACTGGAAGCAGGAGTTGTGTGTGTGTGTGAGAGAGAGAGGGGGGAGTTTGTCTGATCGGTAAACAAATGAATAATGTCAGTCTGGGATGGAGACGAAAAGGAGACCGCAACAAATGTTGTGTCTACAGAAGAGAGAGATAGATTAATTTTAGTGGTATGATTCATATCTAGAGACATATAGGGTGTGTGAGAGAATCCCATAGAGAGAAAGACAAAGTGAAAGACGAGTGGAGACTGTGTGTGTGGTGGTGAAAAAGAAAGCTTAGGTACCTAGTGATACGAGAGAATGGTAGAGACGTGAGAGATAATGAAAACCGTGTAATGTATAATGATAGGGAGAGTGTGACACTTCTCAAGGGAGACGTCGAGAGACCATGTTTGTGAGGATAGGAGAAACATGATGTGAGCGTGCGGGTGAGCTGGAAAAAAAGAGAGTGATAGCTAATGTAGCGACCAGACCTCAAACGGTCCAATCTCTATGCTCAGGTGTCATCCCTGGATCAGTAATGCTGACACCACATAGTACTTGAAGGATTTATAACAGAGTAGCAATCACACACTTATTACATCGAGCGTCTCAAAAGGGAACTTATTACAATAAATATGGCTTAAGGCCATCTAATAACGATAACAGCGGAAGGCTTGGAAGATAAGTGAGTCCATCAACTCCAACGGCATCACTGAGTATAGAACCACGACCTAAAAACTCCTTAATCATCGTCTGAAAAGTCTGCAACATGAACGTTGCAGCCCGAAACGGGTTAGCACATGGAATATGCTGGCAAAGTAACACATAGAGAGTAATGGAATGAAACAGCTATTCTATATGCATATTTGGCTGGTGGAAAGCTCTATGGTTACAGTTTTGCGTAAAGCCAATTTTTCCCTACTGCAAAGGAATAAATTTTATTTAACTATCATGGTAGTTGTTAAACATTGAGAATGGTTGCCAGCATTCTCAATCCCAATTAAGCATCATCATTAAACAAAACCCAACAAATTAAATTTTAGAGTAACATGTTGAGATTCACATGATAATCCAGGTACTAGATACTCGAGATGTTCATAACCGGGGACACGGCTAATCATGATTAGTTTATACACTCTACAGAGGTTTGCGCACTTTTCCCCATAAGACTCGATCGCCTCCGTTTGGTTTCTCGCACTGCATGGTGTTTGAGAAGACGGATGACCGAGACATAGTCTTTCAGAAGCGCTAGCACCTTACGATCGGGTAGACCATTACACCTACTTTCCCCTACATCTGCTAGTCTACCACTGTAAGAGTTCGCACAACTTAATCAACTATGCTAGAGCCCATAATAGCTTGTGGCTGCACACGGAAGTTTCTAGCATGAATAATCTCATGATCCCTTTGAGCCTGGGTGGCGGTCCATAAAGAAAACAGGCAATCCCGGAATACCCAGGTGCCTCAATCCACCCAGATGTGTGTTTAAGTTGCCACCTTAAATAAACCATTAATTAACAATCTCACATCTGTCATGGATACACTCACCCAATCCACGTCTACTAGCATAGCATGGCATAATAAGCAAACGTAGAAGTAACTCCCAAAGGTTTGATAATAAACAGGTAATAGATACTACCTCAACTACTTCCCAAACCCACAATTTAATTAGATCCTAATCTTGCAATGTGTTAGGATTGATCTAATGCAATAAAACTGGGTAGTGGGAAAACATGATCGAAGTGTTACTTGCCTTGCTGGTGATCCGGGAAACCTAGCGATTCGAAGTAGCAAGCGGCGCACTCTGGGTACTCTATCGCAAACAAACAAGCATACAATAAGTACTCAACTAATTCACAGGTAAAAGTCAAATAAGAGATCTAACTAGAAAGTTCAACTTAAGAACTCTGGTTGGCAAAAAGACTCAAATCGAACGAAGCAACGAAAGACAAACGACAAAAGAAACAAGCTGTGTTTACTATTCTGGATCTAGGGCAATTTTTACAGTGACAAAAACTTGTTGGAGTTGGTTAAACGGAAAGAGGGTTTCGAGACGAAACTCCAGGCGCTTGAATCGCCTGATTCTGATAAACGAGCGAAAAGTTAGACTAAAACGAAAATCGGATCAGAAATCGCAATCTGAAAAAAAACGCGGATTTAATCCGAGAAAAAGAAAAACGACGAACGTTCGTTAAAACAAACGAACGGACGAACGCTCTCTATTTAAATAAACCGGAAAAACTGATCTATTTAAAGAAACTAAAACAAAAAAACGAATAAAACCATTGGAAAAACCGGCGGCGGCGAGGTCTACCTCCGGCAACGGATCCGGCGGGCGGCGGCGGTGGCGCAGCGTGGCGGCGGCGCTAGGCGGCGGCGGCAGCGCTAGGGCGGCGGGGCTGGGGCGCTAGGGTTTGGGAGGTCCCGGGCTGGGCTCCCCGGCTTATAAAGCCGGACGGGCCTAGTGTCCGGGTCGGACACGGCCCGTTAGGTCGGTTGCGTTTTTTTATAAATAGTTACGCTCAGAAAAAAACAAAAGAAATACTAAACGGACTCCAAAAATCCCGAAATAAATTTTCCCCGTCTTCTAAAATCAAGCCGCACAAGATGAACATTTATTTGGGGCCTAAATGGAATTTTGAAAAACATGCATTTTTCCTAAATTCAAATAAAATAACAAATAAAACCAAAATAAATCTTATTTGATTTTTTTATTAAATCCTCAATATTTCTTTATTTTGGGGAAGTCATTTTATTCCCTCTCTCATATTTTTGTAATAGAAATAATTGAAGATAAAATAAATAAAATCAAAAGATCCTATTTTCAAAATTTGAGACAACTCAAATATGAAAATAACGAAATCCCCAACTCTCTCCGAGGGTCCTTGAGTTGCGTGAAATTTCTAGGATCAACCAAAATGCAATAAATATGATATGCAATGATGATCTAGTGTATAACATTCCAAATTGAAAATTTGGGATGTTACAAACTTACCCCCCTTAAGATGAATCTCGCCCTCGAGATTCGGGTTGGCTAGAAAATAGGTGAGGGTGGTCTTTCAGCAAATCTTCCTCTCGTTCCCAGGTGGCTTCATCCTCCGTGTGGTGGCTCCACTGAACCTTGCAAAACTTGATAAGCTTGCTGCGGGTGACTCGACTAGCATACTCTAGAATCTTAACTGGTTTCTCCTCATAGGTCAAATCACTGTCCAACTGAATTGCTTCCAGTGGTACCGTATCTCTCAGCGGTATGTCAGCCATCTCTGCGTGGCACTTCTTCAACTGGGATACATGGAACACGTCGTGAACTCCCGACAATCCTTTGGGCAATTCCAACTTGTAGGCTACTTCTCCCATACGCTCCAAAACTATGTATGGGCCTACAAAACGTGGCGCTAATTTTCCCTTAACTCCAAAGTGCTTAACTCCTCGAAGTGGTGATACTCGAAGATATACTCGGTCTCCGGCTTTGTAAACTGTCTCCTTGCGTTTAGAATCTGCGTAACTCTTCTGCCTGGATTGAGCTACCTTCATCCTATCGCGAATTAATTTCACTTTCTGTTCAGATTCCTTTATCAGATCCGGTCCAAACAACTGGCGGTCTCCAACTTCATCCCAGGACAATGGGGTCCTGCACCTCCTTCTGTACAAGGCTTCGAAAGGGGCCATCTTCAAACTGGATTGATAGCTGTTGTTGTAAGAGAACTCTGCATGCGGCAAATTCTCGTCTCAACTAGATCTGTAATCTAGTGCACAAGCTCTTAGCATATCCTCCAAAATCTGATTGACTCTCTCAGTCTGTCCATCTATCTGCAGGTGGAAAGCTGTGCTAAACTCCAGTCTGGTTCCCAAAGTTTCATGCAACTGATTCCAGAACTTTGAGGTAAACTGGGTTCCTCTATCTGATACTATACTCCTTGGAACTCCATGCAGACAAACGATTCTAGTCATGTATATCTTTGCTAACTTTGCACTGGTATAGGCAGTCTTCACTGGAATGAAATGAGCTACCTTTGTCAAGCGACCGACTACAACCCATATCGAGTCATAGCCTGAACGTGTTCTGGGCAATCCTGTAATAAAATCCATGCCTAACTTATCCCACTTCCATTCGGGTATGGGCAATGGCTGTAGCAATCCGGCTGGCTTCTGATGTTCTGCCTTTACTCTCTGACATACATTACAAACTGCTACATATTCCGCAATATCCTTCTTCATTCTGGTCCACCAGAAAATATCCTTCAAATCCAAATACATCTTGGTATTCCCTGGGTGAATCGAATATGGTGAATCATGGGCCTCTTGAAAAATTAACTTCCTGATCTCCGGATCATTTGGCACATAAACACGGTCTTCAAACCATAAGGTATCGTGCTCATCCTCACGAAATCCCTTAGCTTTTCCTTTGCTCATTTTCTCCTTTATCTCGGCAATCTCCTTATCAGTCTTCTGGGCTTCTCTGATCCTATCCATCAACATAGACTGAATCTCCAATGCTGCTACATAGCCTCTCGGGACTATTTCCAAACAAAGCTCTTGAAGATTTTCGGCTAACTCCCTTGGTAAATCTCCCGTCATCAAGGTGTTGGCGTGGCTCTTATGGCTCAAAGCGTCAGCTACTACGTTAGCCTTTCTAGGGTGATAATGCAATTTCATATCATAATCCTTGATGAGCTCCAACCATCTCCTTTGTCTGAGATTCAACTCCTTTTGTGTGAAAATATACTTCAAACTCTTATGATCTGTGTACACCTCACAATGGTTTCCAATCAGAAAATGTCTCCAAGTCTTCAGTGCATGCACTACGGCTGCTAACTCCAAATCATGCGTAGCATAATTCAACTCATGAGGCTTAAGCTGTCGTGAGGCATATGAAACAACTCTTCCTTCCTGCATAAGCACTGCTCCAAGTCCTCGACGTGAAGCGTCACAATACACCTCATAATCCTTGGTCTGGTCTGGCAAAATCAACACTGGTGAGGTAACCAAACGTTTCTTCAACTCCTGAAAACTAGCCTCACATTCCTCAGTCCATATGAACTTGGTATCCTTCTTCAACAACTCCGTCATAGGCTTCACAATCTTTGAGAAATTCTCAATAAACCTCTGGTAGTATCCTGCGAGTCCAAGAAAACTCCGGATCTCTCCAACTGTGGTTGGCGCTTCCCACTTGGTCACAGTATCAACTTTAGTGGGATCTACTGCTATACCTTCTCCGAATATAACGTGTCCGAGAAATCAAACTTCTTTCAACCAAAACTCACATATGCTAAATTTGTCATATAATTGATATTCTCTGAGCTTTCCAAGAACCAAACGCAAATGCTCCTTATGCTCCTCTTCATTCTTCGAGTAAATCAGGATATCATCAATGAACACTACGACGAACTTATCCAAGAACTCCATAAACACTTTGTTCATCATGTTCATAAAATATTCAAGTGTGTTAGTCAGACCAAATGACATAACGGTATACTCGTACAGCCCATACCTGGTGGTAAAAGCCGTCTTGGGTATATCCTGTTCTCGAATCTTCAACTGGTGGTATCCTGATCGCAGATCAATCTTGGAAAACACCTTAGCTCCTTGCAATCGATCAAACAAATCATTGATCATCGGTAGTGGATACTTGTTCTTGATGGTTACTTCATTCAATCCTCGATAATCAACAACCATCCTTAATGATCCATCCTTCTTCTCCACTAGAAGTACTGGTGATCCCCAAGGTGATGAACTTGGGCGAATGTATCCTTTATCCAGTAACTCCTTAATTTGCTTCTTAATTTCCACCAAATCCTTTGCGGGCATCCTATATGGTCTCTTTGATATTGGCCCGGTGCCTGGCAAAAGCTCAATCAAAAACTCAATATCTCTATCCGGTGGCATGCCTGGCAATTCTTCTGGAAATACATCAGGGAAATCCTTCACTACTGGTACTTCCTCCTACACAACTCCTGTTAAACAATTTACTTGAGTCCTCTTCGACACATGCTGGGACACATACTTGATCCTTCTCCCTACTGGGGTGGTAAGCAAGATCGACTTACTGGCGCAATCGATGTTTCCTCCATACATCGACAACCAATCCATACCCAGAATTACATCCAAACCTTGTGATTCCAATATTATCAAATATGAGGGGAACACATGCCTACCTATACTTAATGGCACCTGAAAACATCCTTGGCTAGCCATATATTCCGCTCCTGATGAGCTTACTAACATAGGTGTTCTAAGTACTTTGGTGGGCAGGTTATACTTATCCATAAATCCCCTTGATATGTATGAATGCGATGCACCGGTATCGAAAAGAACAAGTGCAGTAAATGACTTAACCAAAAACTTACCGATTACTACATCCGACTGCTCTTCAATCTCCTCCACGTTAACGTGCTTCACCTGTCCCCTATTTAAAGGGTTCAACTTCTTCCCAGAGCTTCCATTGCCATTTCCATTCTATGATTCTGGACATTCATTGGCATAATGTCCGGTCTTCTGGCACTTAAAGCAAGTGACTTGGCTCAGGTCTCTCTTGGCTGGGGTCGATGGGTTGGTGCGGTTCTGGCCGTTACTTCCTCCATTCCCATTACCATTCTTGGCGCCATTGTGATTGTGCGAGCTACCTCCTCCATGGGTATGCTGAAAATGTCCTCCCGGTCTAGGGGTAAAACGTGGCTTCTGCTGAGCTCCTGAAGTGTGCTTCCCTTGTCCATACTTCCTCTTGCGGTTCTCAATTTGCTGCTACTTCCCTTCAATCATGAGAGCACGGTCTACCAACTCCTGGTAGTTGTTGAAGGTGGCTACCATCAACTGCATGCTCAACTCATCATTCAGCCCTTCCAGAAACTTCTCCTGCTTAGCTGCATCCGTAGCAACGCCATCTGGGGTGTAACGTGCTAATTTACTAAAGTCCTCCACATACTGGTCAACTGTCCGTCCTCCTTGGAGCAAGTTGCGAAACTCTCGCTTCTTCATGGCCATAGCTCCTGCTGAAACATGGGCAGTTCGAAAAGCCTACTGAAACTGGTCCCACGTGACAGTGTCGACAGGGAAAGTGGCTGTGAAATTCTCCCACCATGATGCTACGGGTCCTTCAAGCTAATGCACGACAAACTTCACCTTTTCCGCATCCATGCATCCTGTTGTGGTCAACTCTCTAGCTGTCTTGCGGAGCCAATCATCTGCTACTATCGGCTCAGTGCTACTGGAAAACACCGGCGGATTCAGCCTAAGAAAACGGGCTAAGTTATCAACAGGTGGTGGTGGTGGTGGTGGGTTGATGTTGTTGTTCCCTTGATTCTGATTCTGGACTAGCAACTGCATCAATGTGTTCTGCTGCTGGATCAACTGGGTGAGCTCCGGTGGGAAGGTAAATCCGGGGTCACGTCTCGGAGGCATCTGAGGGTTTTAGAAAAGATGAGATTTAAAAATAGAGGGTGTCTAAAGAGAAAACACTACCCATATGCACATGAGGCAAAAGCAAACAATTCACTTCATTCAATCAATCAAACAAGGGCATAAAATCGATCTAACTATCGCAAAAGTGCTCGGGCTACTATATTTACATGGTGGACTACTACTACTGATGAGGTGGTCTACTAGAAATATTCTTCGGTTGGAGACTCCATTATATCTGCTCCGGCTTCATCAACATAGTCATCATCGCTATCATCTGGATCCGAGTCGGTGTCGTCGATGATGATGTAGTCTTCTGGGCGAATCTCCTTGGGTTCTTCATCTTCTTCTACTGGTGTAGGGCCTCCCATAAATATTCCAATCTTCATTGTTAGGTCGGCATTCTTATCCACCAATACTCCAATTTCCTCTTCATAATCTTCACATGTAGCTGAGTTCTTCCTCCAGTTCCTTGATTCTTGTCCTTGCCTTCTTCAGATCTATCATGTCGGCGCACATCTGGTTCTCCTGACGTCGAATGTGCTGGTTTAACTCCTGGATAAAAGCTGCAATTGATCTATCCTTTCTGGTGCTGATCATCTCCCAGTGCTCATCTCGACACCCACAAATCTGGTAGATAGTATCCTTGGGATCACTATGGTAGACTTCTCTAATGCATCCCATGGCGATGTGAGCTGCACTGCTCTTTCCTAGACTCCAAGTTGGTGCATCAAAAGAAAACTCTATGGGCTCAGTGACTGGCATGAACGTCCTTCCTGGAACTTGAACTTGAATCATCCAGCGCCCTTCTTCAGGTAAATTGGCGTTGTAGGTTCCGGTGAAGCTTGGTACTCCTACGTTCAGATATCTAGTAACTTCCTTCAAATGATGTCCAAAGGGTGTATCTTCATCCGGTTGAGTGAACTTGTTCCTTGCACCCGCCATCCTAAAAGAGTAGAGAAGATGAGAAGACAGAAAGAGAAGAGAGTGATTAGAGATCTAGGTCTTTAGCTTAGTGGTCATGTCCTACAGTCAGCGTGTGCTCTGATACCATCTTGTAGCGACCAGACCTCAAATGGTCCAATCTCTGTGCTCAGGTGTCATCCCTGGATCAGTAATGCTGACACCACATAGTACTTGAAGGATTTATAACAGAGTAGCAATCACACACTTATTACATCGAGTGTCTCAAAAGAGAACTTATTACAATAAATATGGCTTAAGGCCATCTAATAACGATAACAGCGGAAGGCTTGGAAGATAAGTGAGTCCATCAACTCCAACGACATCACCGAGTATAGAACCACGACCTAAAAACTCCTTAATCGTCGTCTGAAAAGTCTGCAACATGAACGTTGCAGCCCGAAACGGGTCATCACATGGAATATGCTGGCAAAGTAACACATAGAGAGTAATGGAATGAAACAGCTATTCTATATGCATATTCGGTTGGTGGAAAGCTCTATGGTTATAGTTTTGCGTAAAGCCAATTTTTCCCTACTGCAAAGGAATAAATTTTATTTAACTATCATGGTAGTTGTTAAACATTGAGAATGGTTGACAGCATTCTCAATCCCAATTAAGCATCATCATTAAACAAAACCCAACAAATTAAATTTTAGAGTAACATGTTGAGATTCACATGATAATCCAAGTACTAGATACTCAAGATGTCCATAACCGGGGACACGGCTAATCATGATTAGTTTATACACTCTGCAGAGGTTTGCGCACTTTTCCCCACAAGACTCGATCGCCTCCGTTTGGTTTCTCGCATTGCATGATGTTTGAGAAGACGGATGGCCGAGACATAGTCTTTTAGAAGCGCTAGAACCTTACGATCGGGTAGACCGTTACACCTACTTTCCCCTACATCTGCTAGTCTACCACTGTAAGAGTTCGCACAACTTAATCAACTATGCTAGATCCCATAATAGCTTGTGGCTGCACACGGAAGTTTCTAGCATGAATAATCTCATGATCCCTTTGAGCCCGGGTGGCGGTCCATAAAGAAAACAGGCAATCCTGGAATACCCAGGTACCTCAATCCACCCAGATGTGTTTTTAAGTTGCCACCTTAAATAAACCATTAATTAACAATCTCACATCTGTCATGGATACACTCACCCCATCCACGTCTACTAGCATAACATGGCATAATAAGCAAACGTAGAAGTAACTCCCAAAGGTTTGATAATAAACAGGTAATAGGTACTACCTCAACTACTTCCCAAACCCACAATTTAATTAGATCCTAATCATGCAATGTGTGAGGATTGATCTAATGCAATAAAACTGGGTAGTGGGAAAACATGATCAAAGTGTTACTTGCCTTGCTGGTGATCCGGGAAACCTAGCGATTCGAAGTAGCAAGTGGCGCACTCCGGGTACTCTATCGCAAACAAACAAGCATACAATAAGTACTCAACTAATGCACATGTAAAACTCAAATAAGAGATCTAACCAGAAAGTTCAACTTAAGAACTCTGGTTGGCAAAAAGAATCAAATCGAACGAAGCAACGAAAGACAAACGGCAAAAGAAACAAGCTTTGTTTACTATTCTGGATCTACGACAATTTTTACAGTGACAAAAACTTGTTTGAGTTGGTTAAACGGAAAGAGGGTTTCGAGACGAAACTCCACGCGCTTGAATCGCCTGATTCCGATAAACGAGTGAAAAGTTAGACTAAAACGAAAATCGGATCAGAAATCGTGATCTGAAAAAAACACGGATTTAATCCGAGAAAAAGAAAAACGATGAACGTTCGTTAAAACGAACGAACGGACGAACGCTCGCTATTTAAATAAACCGGAAAAACCGATCTATTTAAAAAAAACGAAACAAAAAAACGAACAAAACCGTCGGAAAAACCGAACGGTTTTTCGGGAAAAACCGGCGGCGGCGAGGTCTACCTCCGGCGACGGATCCGGCGGGCGGCGGCGGTGCTCCGGCGGCGGCGGCGGTCGGCGGCGGCGGGGCAGCGGCGCAGCGTGGCGGCGGCGCTAGGGCGGCGGGGCTAGGGCGCTAGGGTTTGGGAGGTCCCGGGCTGGGCTCCCCGGCTTATAAAGCCGGACGGGCCTAGTGTCCGGGTCGGACACGGGCCGTTAGGTCGGTTGCGTTTTTTATATAAATAGTTACGCTCAGAAAAATAACAAAAGGAATACTAAACAGACTCCAAAAATCCCGAAATAAATTTTCCCCGGCTTCTAAAATCAAGCCGCACAGGATGAACATTTATTTGGGGCCTAAATGCAATTTTGAAAAACACGCATTTTTCCTAAATTCAAATAAAATAACAAATAAAACCAAAATAATTCTTATTTGATTTTTTTATTAAATCCTCAATATTTCTTTATTTTGGGAAAGTCATTTTATTCCCTCTCTCATATTTTTGTAATAGAAATAATTGAAGATAAAATAAATAAAATCAAAAGATCCTATTTTCAAAATTTGAGACAACTCAAATATGAAAATAACGAAATCCCCAACTCTCTCCGAGGGTCCTTGAGTTGCGTGAAATTTCTAGGATCAACCAAAATGCAATAAATATGATATGCAATGATGATCTAGTGTATAACATTCCAAATTGAAAATTTGGGATGTTACAGCTACATGAAGGAGCATGCATGCGAGAGAGATGTGCGTGAAAGGAGTGAACATAAAAGGGATTCAAATATTTCAATTCGAGATGATGATACATGTAATCCATAGTTGAACCAAAATTGATCTATCAAACATGCATACTCATATGAATTCACGCGCATCTATGTTATTTAATATGTAGATATTACTGATCCATACATTTTAGTAGAATATAATTTGGTTTAATTTTTTGAATTCAACCTTATGATTTTGAGATAATTGTATTTGTAAATCATATTATACATATAAAGGAGCAGAATTCTTTGTTGTGCTTTTGAAAGTATATATATATAAATGATGTATATATAATTTTATTCCAATCGAAAATGGACCCCGCCCCAAAAAAATAGAATACAAACGGGATTCGAATTGAGTTGGCACGATAAACGTGCACTCTGCAAAATTTGAACGAAGCGGGGAAAGTTGCAGTAACCGCCCGAAACCAAAATATGCGAGATGGAAATTACTACTGCCTATCCCTGCCATTGAAAGCATATCTGCTCGATTTCTATAGGTTTTGATAGGGGTAGGTTTGTAATTTCACTCAAACGTGACATAACCGCCTCTCACCCAGATTCATACACGGTGGGCGCCAAAACACAGTGTGTCCTCGGCCGAAATCGACTCCCTCCCCGATTCATACACGATGGGCCCCAAAAACAAACTCTCGTCGACAAATATTCAATGTATGCGAGATTGCCGTCCTATCCCCAACCGACTAATATTGCTGTGATGTAGGAAATTTGAAACGGGGGCTAAGTTTGTAAATTTCCTCGCATTTGAGACAAGCGCGCCCTGAAGACATGGTTCCCCCCTTCCTCTCCACCTCCATTTCCCCATCGTACTCCGTGGGAACCAAAACACCCTCTCTACCCCAGCCTCCTCCGTCCGCCACCCCATCCACCGCCGTCCTCCTCCACCATGCCAGAGCTGATACCCCGACGTCGCCGTCCATTACAAGAGATCGACCTCTCTCATCCACGGCTTCAGACCAGGATCCTTGCATCCCGTCCTCTCGCTTCATCCCCGCCGTCGTCCACCTTGCCGGCGCCGCTCCTACGAACGTCTCGTCCACCGCGCCTCGCCGCCACCGTCTACCCCCAAGATCTGCTTCCATGCCGCCGACAGCCATCGCTACCACATCACCGTCAAATTCTCAGCAGATGCATACACGGCGCCGCACCAGAGGAAGTACTCTTTCGTATCTGCTCAACTTATTTATCGCAGCAAGAAAATAGATCGCCACTTCTTTACTCTGATTTCTTGTCCATTACTTACTTGCTAGTTGAAAGCAAACATTGGTTGCGAAGTTGCCTTTGTCCGGTTTGCACCTTCAGATCCGCCATGGCACGCTCAACACTATACTCCCAATGCTTATGGTTTTCCCCTTTTATATTCCACACTAGTTAAATCATAGTAGACTAAATTTCTAAATTGGGTCAGTCGATTTTTTAGAGCTCGCCGGAGTTCGCTGGTGCGAACGAAGGGGCTCGGGTGGGGATTTTGGTTGGGGGCGGTGGTGGGGCCTCGCCGAACAAAGAAAACTCCACACAGGTGGGGGTGGGGGTGGGGGTGGGGAAGGAACACATGCGGTGGGGGCCGGTGGTCCGGCCGGCGGCCCGTGCGGTGTTCTGTATGGGAATAATCAGAGACAAGGAAGAAGAAGGGTTAGGAGACGTAGGATCTTCATCCAACCGCCTGAAATGGTCGACTGACCCAAATGACAAAAGTCACGCGACTTGCATGCAGACATGCCTTTATATTTAGTACCATCATCGTACCTGCTTAGCACTGCTCCTGAATCCATCAAACTAAACAACGTGCCACTCATAATTCCAAACTTGTTGCTCAAGTACGAATCTGATATGATGTTGATATTACTAAAACAGATAACATTTAATTGGTCAGCTAATGTTCCTAATTTACTGTCGAAAAAGCACGTGCACCACATATAGAGAGACAGCAGGGAGTTGCTTTCTTAATGCGCTCTGGTTCATCATCTGTGGGCACTGGGCAACGAACATTTTATTATCCAAAATCTACTTGCTCTTCTTTAGCATGTTCCTCTTCCGTTCTTCTCTAATAAGTACTCTGTCCGTTCCTAAATACAAGTCTTTGTATAGATTCCACCATGGACTACATATGGAGCAAAATGAGTGAATCTAGACTCTAAAATGTATCTGGATACATCTGTATGTGATCCATAGTGGAAATCTCTACCAAGACTTATATTTTGGAATGGAGGGAGTATGATAGTAGTACATTATGTTCCTTGTAGTGAAGATGAGCAGGGACATTTGTAGTGTAGAGGTCTATACGGTCGGTTGGTATGGACACTTTGAAGTCTTCGGGCCTCTTTGATTCATAGGATTTTGTAAACGTGGGAATATGATTTGTAGTGGCCTGCCCACTTGAATCCTATAAGAATAGCAAGGAAATGCGGGGAGCTGTGTCGCCTTTGAGAGTTACACTGAGATTAACAGTACCGCACCTTCAGTTGAAGAGAGTTGGTATCTGAAGCCTTTCTAGCCATACCATCAATACTAGCACATATATTCCAGCAAGTTCCACTTTGCTGATTTTACTCTTATGCTTACGGTTTTCCCGTTATATCTACACTATGATCTGTGTAGCTGCTTTGTGTCGCACTAGCAGCAGTCCACTCTTGAAGCTAAACACCGCCATGACTTACAAAATTGGCACCAAGGCATTGAGTGCCATTCTGGATGCAGTGAAACTCATACGCTACCCACCTGTTGATTCTTGTTCAGAATATGATCCTAATGACTATTCTAACCTCGAGGAGTCAAAGGCAGATGGCCTGTCCTATTCACCCATCAAGGTGCATGTTTTAATTTGGGAAGGTTTTATTGATTTCGTGTATCTTGTATATGTTGTCTTGCATTTCCTCTACTTTGTTGCACCGCCATCTGCTTAGTTTACTCATCATATATGTCGAGATGCCATGCCCATCCATTATCAATACATTTTCCATCTGTCATCATACCATGTTTTTCCACTCAAATGTTGTTCTTGTGCATCGGACATCAAAAAGGAAGAGGGTGATTGCTGAACCTGAAGGACCACCAGCAAAGTCCTTGAAAAACGTGGTTGTGCCGGAGAAATCAGACAACACCCCACTTATATTGGTTGTACAACCAGTGACACAAAATGTAGGACCGACTCCAGTAGACTGTACCCATACTTCACTGGCCACACCACTAACCGCGCCACACAGGACCTGCACTCCAACAAAAGGTATGTCGATTTCAGTTGCCATAGCACCAGCCGTACAACAAAAAAATCTCACTCCAGCAAAAAGTATAGCAAGTCCACCGGCCGAAGACCTATCCCAACTGCAGACACGGCCAATTCCTGCAGATTGGAACCCCATTCCAGTTATTCCCAGTTTAAAAGATAATGCTTTCAATGTTGTTAGGGACTACGTGCATATATTCCCATCATGGGAAGATTATAGTGAAGACAAACACCATTTTTTACATCTTCCTGTCCCACTTACGTGTAAGTGCTATTATTCATGGTGATTATTTTCCTGTTTTCTGCTGATTGAACACATCAATGATTTACATTACATTGTTGTAAGTAGGCAAGGGTCAATCTGGATAGTCATGATGAGCAAAGCTTGCTTGTGCTTTTCAAGGAAGCATTGCAGTAGCATTGGTGTTACCTGAGGAAATCACACTTTGATGGCAAGTCTATAAATGAATTTCTGGTGAAGTCTCATGTGCTAAATTTAGAAGACATTGAATGGAAAAACCTTGTTATGCACTGGTCTCGTTCCGAGGATGAGGTATTGTCTATGATATCGCATGACAATTTGAACTTCTACTTTTCTGCATGTGCCTTACGGATCTTTTTTGCAGGAAATATGCTCGAAAAAGAATTCCGGTTTGAAAAGAACGACAGGATATCGCAAATATGTTGCCCGTTGCTTTGCTCTTGTTAGTACCCGTTGTCCTGTATCACTATACTTGCATACATACCTGGTTCATTATGTGACAGCAGTATGCATGATAGCTTGCTTATCAATTGTTCGCTCCAAATTATCTTATCTGTATGAATGGTTACATTAATGTAGAATATATCCAATGCCAATGAATTTTTTTAGCTCTGCATTGTTCTTGTAAGTACCTGTTGTCCTTTATCAGTGTACTTATATTGACAGGTAGTTGTTTATGTACCATCACTCTGCAGCTTATTTTCCTTTGCCCTCCATTTTCTACACATAAGATCTATATTTACTCTTACCATAAGGTTGGATAACACGAATGGCACTGAAGAAGTTTAGCTCTGCATTGCTCTTGGCTGTACCTTTTGCCTGTATCGTCGTACTTACATTTATAGCTACTTGGTTATGTAGCATCACTCTTCATCTTATCTTAAATATTCTCCATTTTTCTTATATTGTCACATCTATATTTACTCTTAACAAAATGTAGAATAAAGGCAATGCTTATGAAGAAGATTCGGTGGTAAACTTCTTGAATTGCCCCCCCCCATCAGCTGGACAAGGGCTTTATAGAGCCTGCCTTCACCAATAATGTAAGTTTGTCCTTCTCAAGCCTTCAAACTTTGTTGTGTATATTTGGTTAGGCATGACTGCAACAGCTGTTTATTTTTGGTGTTTGCATTAAATTGCATGTTTAAAGTTTATTATGTAGTTCATAAACAAAAGTTTGTCCTTCTCAATTTAAGTTTTCAGTTGTACAACCAAGTTCCTTCTTCATACCATGTAAATTAAACTATACAGAGCAAGTGATCTTCTTTTGCACTGCATGTATGCTTCTGTTCTTGATCTGTAATCCAGTGGTGTGGTGAACCTACCCACTACAGCACAATGTCATATTCTGCAATGTCTTAACTATGAACAATGTCATATCATTCTACTAGTATTTAAACCATCTCTTTATTTGCCAATCTGAAATGGGATAAATTGACAGCACACTAACCATTGATACTTATGAGTTCTTGATCTGTAATCGAGTGGTGTCGTGAAGCTGCCAACTCCTTCACAATGTCATTTCCTGCCATGTCTTGACCTGAACAATACCATATTGTGTTAATGCAATTTTAAATTGTGTCACTTTATTGGTCAGTAAGAAATGTGATGAATTGTCAGCACTGATACTTTTATGTGTAAAACCTGTCATCTGTCTGCTTGTTTATCTTTCAGAGTGAGGAGGATCTAAGTGTTAAACAAGCGCAGTCTCATCAGCTTGCTCAGCTGCTTGCGCTGCAGCTCCCCAGTAGGGCTAACCTTTCTTCAACTCTATTGAAGTGCTGTCGGTTTTGTATATTATTTTATCAGCGTGTTTAGTTGCACTGGTGGCGATCTTTGATGCCCCATGTATGTAATCTGCTGTCTGATTGTGCTTTATTATCATAGTGGCGAACTTTGATGCCCAGTGGATGTAATATGCCGTAATTTCTTTATTGTATAGTCTAGGTTTTTTGTTATTCATGATGCTGCACTTATTTTACTATATATATATATATATATATATATATATATATATATATCCTGTCTTCGAAGTAAACCGGCCAAACTGTAAAATTACGGTACATAATTGGGCCGTCATGCAATCACGATGTATGATCCGCATCATGGGCCCCGTCATCTTGGTCCGTTAGAGGGCCTGAAACGTGCCGAACAGCTCATGGGCCGGCAGCAACCCGAAATGGACCCCGGCCCATGATTGTGCCAATCAAATCATGGGCTTTTAACAGGCCAAAATTGTCTCGGTCCTTGTTTGGCCCAATCAGATTATCGGCTACGAGCAGGCCGGATGCAAACCGGGCCATAGTTAGGCCCAACTACATGATGGGCTTTTAACAGGCCGAAACTAATATAGGGCCGAAATGTTAAATGGGTCCTTAACAGGCCGAAACTAATATCAGGCCGAATTACTAAATGGGCCTTTAGCAAGTGGGCTCAAAAGCATAGCGTCCAGTTGATAGGCCGAATCTGATATGGGCCATAATTTAGCCCAAAGCCTCTTAAAGGGCCGGACCTGATCTGGGTCCTAATTTGGCCCAGAACGTGGTAGGCTTTTAATGGGCCGGATCTCATATGGGCCATTGTTAGGCCCGGAACATGGCAGGCCACTAATGGACCAGATCAAATATGGGCCGTCATTTGGCCCAAAACATGGCAGCCAGTTAATGGGCCGGCCTACTAGGGTCCTCAAAATCTTGTGGGCCTACAGCTGGGCCGGCCCATTAATGTCGGCGAAATCTCATGGGCCTTTAGCTGGGCCGGCCCATTATGGTCCACAAAAATCTTGTGGGCCTTCACCTGGGCCGGCCCATTATGGCCCGCAAAAATCTTGTGGGCCTTTACCTAGGTCGGCCCATTATGGCCCGCAAAATCTTGTGGGCCTTTAGCTGGGCCAGCCCATTATGGCTCACAAAATCACGTGGGCATTTAGCTGGGCTGGCCCATTATGGTTCGCAAAATCTAGCGGGCCTTTAGTTGGGTCGGCCCATTTAACCTTTATGGGCCACTTTTGGGCCGGTCGACGTGTCAACGTATCATAGGCACATCTCGCCCATTGGATGAGTGACACCTGTGCCAACGCGGAGCTGACACGTGTTTCCGTCAGCCAATCAGAATTTTACACGTGGAAAATCCCCATTGGTCCGGGTTGTTAACGAGTTATCGGATCCAAAACCAGACCTGATAGCTTAACGAGGTTCCGTTACGGTGGATGCCACGTGTCGGTCACCCTTGACGAAAGCACTTCTGTGACGCGCGATTTAACGGCATGGAAGTGGACACTTCTGTGATGATAATTTTGGTAATGTCATGTAACACTTCTACGACATCACAGGTATGACTATATTGATTCTGTCATAAAATTGTCATGGATGTACATGCATGACAGAAAACGTGACCTACTGTGACAAACACGTATCATCAGGGAAGTGTTTTTTTTGTAGTGAAGGCACCTTTTGGGAACCCAGATTTTCTTCATAGGAGGACCGTTCCTGCAGTTAGTGCCAATATATCTAGCAAATACTTCACCATTCTGATTTTTGAATAGCTTATAATTGGAGTCAAATGACTCATCAGAAGAATACGAAGATTCACAGGTAAAGCCAGATAAAGTAGATGGATCCACTTAAGGTCCCTTTGCAGCAACCCATGAGGTTTTGGGATACTGCTCAGGCTTCCAGTGGGTCCCATCAGCATTGAGTTTCCTCTCAAAGGCAATACCCTCTATCCTAGGGTTCCTGTTGAGGATCTGCTTCTCAAGCACATCACAAAGAGCCTGATGTCCTTTGAGGCTTTTGTACATGCCTATCACATACAATTCCTTTAGCCCTGCATGGTCAGTGATACTAGCAGCATCCTCAGATGAGGAATTAGTGATAGCAGAGATAGTTGAAGAATTTGCAGCAATAGAAGCATTTGAACTTTCAGGTGAAGAATTAGCAGATTCACGTTCAATGCACTTCAAACATTGAGGATTAAATTCTTCCTGAGTAGCACTGATTTGTTGAGCAAGTAATGAATCACGCTCCTTCTGAAGATCTTCATAACTCCCCCTTAGCTGCTCAAGGTCTTGATTTCTTTGAAGAAATTCATAAGAAAGCTTCTCATGATCAGATAATAGAGTGTTATGATGACTCTGAAGATTATCAAACTTAGTCTGAAGTCTCTGAAGACTTTCAGCCAAAGCTTTTGAATGGTCCATTTCTTCACCCAACATATCATCGCTCTCATCTAGCATGTTTTGAACTTTTTCCAAAGCTCTTTGTTGTTTAGTGGCAAGGGAAGCAAGTTTGGTATAGCTGGGTCTAAATTCATCACCAGATTCATCATCACTAGACTCATCTAGGTAGCATTCAGTTACCTCGGCACCTTTTGCCATAAGGCATGGTGAAGAGGATGATGATTCCGGATTGGAAGTCATAGCCTTGCGTGATTCCATGAAATCCCCAAACCAGGGATCATGATGAGTTCAATGACCTTCATAGACCTCAGATAGATGGTCCTAGATGAGCTTCGCATGACTGAGATGCATAATGTTCTTGAACTGATTTTGAGACAAGACGGAGCAGATGATGTCCTTCGCCGCGAGGTTAAGTAGAGTGTACTTACGAATATCATCAGCCTCCGCCATCTTGCAGAGATCGGTAAGACCAATATCAGTGACGGTCCACAGTTCGTTGTTCATCGTCATGAGGCGCTTCTTCATCATGGCCTTCCACTTGGAATAATCATGACCGTCAAAGATGGGGCATGTCACTGTCTTCATTCCTGTGGTCAACATAACTAAAACTCCAGGCGGTTAAACCAAAATCACACAGAACAAGGGAGTACATTGCTCTGATACCAATTGAAAGTGCGTTAATTCGACTAGAGGGGGGGTGAATAGGCGATTTTTATGAATTCTTCACTGAGGAATTTCAGGGTGAGGAAATTCCTAAGCAAAGAACTACTTGCAGCGAAATAAGTACTCAGATGCAGACATGACATAACATAAGCATGGACATCATGATGAAATGAAAACAAACATAGAGTACGGAAAGCGTAAGCATAGGATAAAACAGGGTGAAGACGAATAGACTGAAGAAATTGAACTGAGGAAATTGAGAAAGTCTTCAATCAAAGCCTTCAAACAGATATGAACAAGCACACAACACAGTAATGAGAAAATGAAAGGGTTGAGGAAATAGAACCAGTTAGCTCGGTGAAGACAATGATTTGGTAGAGTAGTTCCAACTGCTGTGACAATCGTACGTCTGGTTGGAGCAGCTAGGTATTTAAACCTGAGGACACACAGTCCTCACCATATTCTCCTTGAACTAAGGTCACACAGACCCCGTCCAATCACTCGTGGTAAGTCTTCAGGTGACTTCCAAACCTTCACAGACTCGGTCACTCGGTGATCCACAATTTCCTCTTCGATGCTCTAGACCATGACGCCTAACTGTATGGAGGATGCACAGTCCTCAAAGGTAACAAGGGTCAGTTCCACACAGGAACAATCTCTTTAGTGATGCTCGATCACTTTGGGTTTGTAGGTGTTTGGGTTTGGGCTTTCCTCACTTGATGATTTTCGCTCAAAGTCCTCGGAAGATGGGATGCTCTCGATGACAAGTGTCGATTTCTATTGGAGCAGCCAACTAGCTAGTGGTTGTAGGGGGCGGCTATTTATAGCCTAAGGAGCAGCCCGACATGATTAGACATAACTGCCCTTCAATGATATGACCGTTAGGTGGATAAGATATTTTGGGACAGCTGGCGCATAGCACAACAACGGTCGGAAATTTGAGGTTCAAATTCCTCAGGGCTATCATGTTCCTCACTTGTAGGCAATCCGCACTAGCGAATTCCTAACTCCTCAGGTAAGACAAATTCCTCAGAGACCAGAAGAGCTTCGTCTCTGTCACTGAAGAACTTGACTGAACTGTATGAGATTTCCAACGGCTTCACTCGAAGGGATTGGTAGGTGTAGGATTTTGAGTTGAGCATCACGTGGAATTTTTTCCTTAGTTTTTCCTCGACCCCCTTTAACAGTACGGTGTTTCCTATGACTCAAGAAGGAGAAAATGAAACTACAAAAACAAAAGTCTTCACGCTTCATGTTCCTCGCATAAATACCAAGTCTTTAGGATCAGACCAATTTCTTCACTTTCAAAGTCTTCAGAAAACCAAAGTTTTCAGTTGAAGACATTCATTTTTAGGGGTTGACTTTCTCTGTAAATATCAAACTCATCATAGACTTATAGACCTACATCTGGTCACGCAAGCTGAAAAAAATCAGACGCATAATTTGTTCCATACAAAGGGATTTGTGAAGGAACATTCTGTTCGCGTCATCATAGATGGAGGGAGCTGCAACAACTCGGCTAGCATGGAGATGGTGGAGAAGCTATCTCTCACCACAAGACCACATCCACATCCTTACTACATCCAATGGTTAAGGTTACATGTACTGTTCGTGTGCATTTTAGTATCTCTACATATGCTGCTTGTGTTGATTGTGATGTTTGACCTATGCAAACATGTTCCTTATTACTTGGTAGACCATGGCAATTTGATAAAAAATATGTACACCATGGTAGAAACAAGCAGTATACTCTTGTTCATAAGGATAAAAATATTACTTTGCTTCCTATGACTCCTGATTCCATTTTGAAGGATGATATTAATAGAGCTAATAAAGCAAAATAGGAGAAAAATAAGAGTGAAAATCAGATTGTGGCAAAAGAATTTGAGCAACAAATGAAGCCTAATACTAAACCATCTAGTGTTGTTTCTGAAATTAAATTGAAAAGTGCATGTTTACTTGCCACCAAGTCTGATATTGATGAGATAGATTTTAGCAAATATGTTTGCTATGCTTTTGTGTGCAAAGAGGCATTATTTTCATTCGAGGACATGCCTTCCTCTTTGCCCCCTGCTGTCACTAACATTTTGCAGGAGTTCGCTGACGTCTTCCCATAAGAGGTGCCACCGGGATTACCACCTATTCGAGGGATTGAGCATCAAATTGACTTAATTCCTGGTGCATCGCTACCCAACCATGCACCATACCGTACCAATCTAGAGGAGATGAAGGAGATTATGCGTCAAGTATAGGAGCTGATCGACAAAGGTTATATACGCGAATCTCTTAGTCCTTGTGTTGTTCCTATTATACTAGTGCCTAAAAAGGATGGTACGTCGCGTATGTGTGTTGATTGTAGAGGCATTAATAATATTACTATTCGTTATCGCCATCCTATTCCTAGGCTATATGATATGCTTGATGAATTGAGTGGCTCTACAATATTCTCCAAAGTTGATTTGCGTAGTGGATACCATCAAATTCGTATGAAATTGGGAGATGAATGGAAAAAACATTTAAAACTAAGTTCGGTTTATATGAGTGGTTAGTCATGCCTTTTGGGTTAACTAATGCACCTAGTACTTTCATGAGATTAATGAACGAAGTTTTACGTGCTTTCATTGGATGATTTGTGGTAGTCTATTTTGATGATATATTGATTTATAGCAAATCTTTGGAGGAACATTTGGAACATTTATGTGATGTTTTTATTGCTCTACGTGATGCACATTTGTTTGGTAACCTTGGGAAGTGCACCTTTTGCACCAACCGAGTATATTTTCTTGGTTATGTTGTTACTCCACAGGGAATTGAAGTTGATAAAGCCAAGATTGAAGCTATTGAGAGTTGGCCACGGCCCAAAATGGTCACACAAGCGAGGAGTTTCCTTGGCCTTGCTGGTTTCTATAGCCGTTTTGTGAGAGATTTTAGCACCATTGTTGCACCTCTCAATGAGCTTACAAAGAAGGATGTGCCTTTTGTTTGGGGTACCGCACAGGAAGAAGCCTTCACGGTATTGAAAGATAAGTCGACACATGCTCTTTACTCCAACTTCCTTATTTTAATAAGACTTTTGAGCTTGAATGTGATGCTAGTGGAATTGGATTAGGAGGTGTGTTAATACAAGATGGCAAGCTTGTTGCATACTTTTCTGAAAAATTGAGTGGGCCCAGTCTGAACTATTCTACTTATGATAAATAATTATATGCTCTTGTTCGGACCTTAGAAACATGGCAACATTATTTATGGCCCAAGGAATATGTTATACATTCTGCTCATCAATCTTTGAAACATATTAGAAGTCAAGCAAAACTGAACCGTAGACATGCTAAATGGGTTGAATTCATTGAGACTTTCCCTTATGTCATTAAACACAAGAAGGGTAAAGAAAATGTTATTGCTGATGCATTGTCTCGTCGTTATACTATGCTTTCACAACTTGACTTTAAAATATTTGGTTTGGAGACCATCAAAGACCAATACGTGCATGATGCTGAATTTAAAGATGTATTGCAGAATTGTAAAGAAGGTAGAACATGGAACAAGTTCATCGTTAACGATGGATTTGTGTTTCGTGCTAACAAGCTAAGCATTCCAGCTAGTTCCGTTCATCTTTTGTTGTTGCAGGAGGCGCATGGAGGAGGACTAATGGGACACTTTGGCGCGAAGAAGACGGAGGATATACTTGCTACACATTTCTTTTGGCCAAAGATGAGACGGGATGTTGAGCGTTTTGTTGCTCGCTGCACTACATGTCAAAAAGCTAAGTCACGACTCAATCCTCATGGTTTATATATGCCTTTGCCTGTACCTAGTGTTCCTTGGGAGGATATATCTATGGACTTTGTTTTAGGTTTACCTCGAACAAAGAAGGTGAGGGATAGCATATTTGTTGTCGTGGATAGGTTCTCAAAAATGGCACACTTTCTGCCATGTCATAAAAGCGATGATGTTGTTAATGTTGCTGATTTGTTCTTTCGTGAAATTATTCGCTTGCATGGTGTGCCAAATACTATTGTTTCAGATCGTGATACTAAATTTCTTAGCCACTTTTGGAGATGTTTATGGGCTAAATTGGGGACTAAACTGCTTTTTAGTACTACTTGTCACCCCCAAACTGATGGACAAATTGAAGTAGTAAATAAAACATTGTCTACTATGCTTAGGGCTGTTTTGAAGAATAATAAGAAAATGTGGGAAGAACGCTTGCCTCAAATTGAATTTTCTTATAATCGTTCATTGCATTCTACTAATAAGATGTGCCCTTGTGTATGGTTTCCAACCTCGTGCACCTATTGATTTGTTGCCTCTTCCATCTTCAGAGAAGGTTAATTTTGATGCTAAACAACGTGCTAAATTGATTTTAAAAATGCATGAGTTAACTAAGGAAAACATTGAGCGTATGAATGCTAAATATAAACTTGCCGGAGATAAGGGTAGAAAACATGTTGTGTTTGCACCTAGAGATCTTTTTTGGTTACATTTGCGTAAGGATAGATTTCCTGATTTGCACAAATCAAAGCTAATGCCACGTGCTAATGGTCCTTTTAAGGTGTTAGAGAAAATAAATAATAATGCATATAAACTTGAGCTACCTGCAGATTTTGGGATTAGTCCCACTTTTAACATTGCAAATTTGAAGCCTTATTTGGGTGAGGAAGATGAGCTTCCGTCGAGGACGACTTCATTTCTAGAAGGGGAGGATGATGAGGACATCAATACCATTGTTACACCCACAGCCCCTGTTGCTATACATACTGGACCAATTACTAGAGCTTGTGCACGCCAATTAAATTATCAGGTACTTTTGTTTCTTGGTAATGATTCTAATGTTCATGAGAATATGATGCTGCCTAAATTGGATACATTTGTCTTGCTTACAAATGAAGGGCCTAGCTTGGACAAGAGGGATGAACATTGGAGCAAGATTAACCGTGGAGATGATGGCATGCACAAGGGGAACAAGAACAAAGTTACAAGTGATGATTTCAGGACTTTGAAGCCATCATAATGACTGCACGAAGACTTGGACGGAATATACAAGATGCCACTTCATAAATTTTGTCCAGAGGCTATTATAGGTGCCGCGTCACCTTATTTTTGGGCCAAGCCCATGTAATTTCGAAATAGTCAAGTATAGGATGTTTTTAGAGTTCGTATGTGTGGGGAAACAAGAGTTAGGGTTGGTTTCGGACCCCTCCTCCATGGGACACGAAATTCCCCCTCTTCCTCCATATATACAGCCCTTAGGGCATCGTTTAGACTTCCGGTTTTGTTTAGATTAAAAGTTCGCCATAGCTGCAACTTCGTGTACTTCTTTTGTGTTCAACGACCAGAAAAAGGCGTCATAGAACCCCACCTTCATTAATAAAGCTTTCCTCTTATATTCGCAATATCCAGATTGCAATCTTAGTTTCTTGATTGTTCTTCGTTTGCTCACAGGAAACCGGCCCTCGTGGTCAGGTTGATCATGCTCCCGTGTGGTCAATAACCCCTCGGAAGTTGGTTTAGTGATTGCTAAGGCGCGACGTCTCGCACGTTCATAGTCGGATCATCAAGGTCGACTCCCACAGAAAACAATAACCACCATCTCATCGAAACATCGGGACACCCGCCTCTATCATCTTTGCTCACTCTCGCAACGATTCTCATGGCCTAGCTCGCCGAACCCAAGGAACAAGAGACACGAGGGTTTATACTGGTTCGGGCCACCATTGTGGTGTAATACCCTACTCAAGTGTGGTGTGGTGGATTGCCTCGTGGGCTAAGGATGAACCAGTACAGTGGATGAACAACCTCCTGAGGAGAGGTGTTCTTGCGCTCAATGATCTGGTGAGATAGCCTTGGTGGAGTGGATCCAATCCAAGATGAGTCGATCATGACTACAGGGGTGGCTAGTCCTATTTATAGAGGCCCTGGTCCTCTTCCCAAATGTTAGGCGGGAAGGGATCCCACAACGACCAATTTTGAAGGGAGACAACTAGTACAAGTTATCCTGACAAAAGGTGGTCTTCGCCTACCAAAGGTTCTGGTGGTGATGCACCTATGGGCTCCGCGGTGACCTTCGTCCTGCTGGTCTTGGTCTTGTTGCACCGATATGGAAACCTTTGCCTGATGCCTCGGGACTCCTCACCTGCTCCTGCCTCTTTAACACCGAAGAGGAAACTGGCACTCTGCGCCCACTAGCGCCCGCCTGGCTTCGGTCGTCACGACTCACGTCACCGAACTTCGTGAGGTGCCTCCCCCCGCCTTGATATCTCCGCTCCTTGGGAGCCAGCCTAGTGAGACTGCCCCTGAGGAGGTCTTGCGTCATCCGCCTCGCGAGGCTTGGCCCCTCGCGAGGGTCTTGAGTGGTTGCCAATGAAGATGGGCTGTACCGGGCCGCCGGTAGAGCCACGCCGTGGGCCGCAGGCAGGCAAGTCTAGGTACCCCCGTTCCCAGGACGCCGACGCATGAGTCTGAAATACCAGTTTTAGCTCTTGGAACATCTTATAAGCTCTATGGCGTTCAAAATTTTTTTGGAGTCCCGGTTCTAAGCCGTAAAGCATGGCGCACTAAACTATCAAGTAGTCGTCATCGAGGTTGCCAAACGTTCATAACGTCTACATCTGCTCCTGCAATAGGTCTGTCACCTAGCGGTGCATCAAGGACATAATTATTCTGTGCAGCAATGAGGATAATCCTCAGATCACGGATCCAGTTCGCATCATTGCTACTATCATCTTTCAACTTATTTTTCTCTAGGAACATATCAAAAATAAACGGGGAGCTATAACGCGAGCTATTGATCTACAACATAATTTGCAAATACTATCAGGACCAAGTTCATGATAAATTAAAGTTCAATTAATCATATTACTTAAGAACTTCCACCTAAATATAAATCTCTCTAGTCATCTAAATGATCACGTGATCCATATCAACTAAACCATGTCCGATCATCATGTGAGATGGAGTAGTTTTCAATGATGAACATCACTATGTTGATCATATCTACTATATGATTCACGTTCGACCTTTCGGTCTCAGTGTTCCGAGGCCATATCTACATATGCTAGGCTCGTCAAGTTTAACCCAAGTATTCTGCATGTGCAAAACTGGCTTGCACCCATTGTATGTGAACGTAGAGCTTATCACACCCGATCATCACGTGGTGTCTCGGCACGACGAACTATCGCAATGGTGCATACTCAGGGAGAACACTTATACCTTGAAATTTTAGTAAGGGATCATCTTATAAAGCTACCGTCGAACTAAGCAAAATAAGATGTATAAAAGATAAACATCACATGCAATCAAAAAATATGTGACATGATATGGCCATCATCATCTTGTGCCTTTGATTTCCATCTCCAAAGTACCGTCATGACCTCCATCGTCACCGGCATGACACCATGATCTCCATCATCTTGATCTCTATCAACGTTTCGTCACATGGTTGTCTCGCCAACTATTGCTTTTCCAACTATTGCTATCGCATAGCAATAAAGTAAAGCAATTATATGGTGCTTGCATCTTATGCAATAAAGAGACAACCATAAGGCTCCTGCCATTTGTGATCATCTCATACAAAAAATTATATCACATCATGTCTTGACCATATCACATCACAACATGCCCTGCAAAAACAAGTTAGACGCCCTCTACTTTGTTGTTGCAAGTTTTACGTGGCTGCTACGGGCTTCTAGTAAGAACCGTTCTTACCTACGCATCAAAACCACAACAGTTTTTAATCAACTGTGCTGTTTTAACCTTCAACAAGGACCGGTCGTAGTCAAACTCGATTCAACTAAAGTTGGAGAAACAGACACCCGCCAGCCACCTGTGTGCGAAGCACATCGGTGGAACCAGTCTCATGAACGCGGTCATGTAATGGCAGTCCGGGCCGCTTGATACGTCTCCAACGTATCTATAATTTTTGTTGTTCCATGCTATTATATTATCAACCTTGGATGTTTTATATGCTATTTTATATGATTTTTGGGACTAACCTATTAACCTAGAGCCCAGTGCCAGTTTCTGTTTTTTCCTTGTTTTTGAGTTTTACAGAAAAGGAATACCAAACGGAGTCCAATTGACGTGCCAATTTTTGATAATTTTTTTGGACCAAAAGAAGCCCCAAGAGTAAAATAGTTGGGCCAGAAGAGTCTCGAGCCATCCACGAGATAGGAGGGCGCGCCCTCCACCCTCATGGATGACTCGGAGACCCCCCCTGACGTGAGACCGGCGCCAAAAATTCCTATAAATACAAAAACCTCCAGAGAATAACCTAGATCGGGAGTTCTACCGCCAGAAGCCTCCGTAGCCACCGGAAACCAATCTAGACCTATTCCGACACCCTGCCGGAGGGAGAATCCCTCTCCGATGGCCATCTTCATCATCCCGATGCTTTCCATGACAAGGAGGGAGTAGTTTACCCTCGGGGCTGAGGGTATGTACCAGTAGCTATGTGTTTGGTCTCTCTCTCTCTCTCTCGTGTTCTTGATTCGGAATGATCTTGATGTATCGCGAGCTTTGCTATTATAGTTGGATCTTATGATGTTTCTCCCCCTCTACTTTGTTGTGATGAATTGAGTTTTCCCTTTGAAGTTGTCTTATCAGATTGAGTCTTTAAGGATTTGAGAACACTTGATGTATGTCTTGCATGTGCTTATCTGTGGTGACAATGGGATATCACGTGATCTACTTGATGTATGTTTTGGTGATCAACTTGCGGGTTCAGTGACCTTGTGAACTTATGCATACGGGTTGGCACACGTTTTCGTCTTGACTCTCTGGTAGAAACTTTGGGGCACTCTTTGAAGTTCTTTGTGTTGGTTGAATAGATGAATCTGAGATTGTGTAATGCATATCGTATAATCATACCCACAGATACTTGAGGTGACTTTGGAGTATCTAGGTGACATTAGGGTTTTGGTTGATTTGTGTCTTAAGGTGTTATTCTAGTACGAACTCTAGGTTAGATTGAATGGAAAGAATAGCTTCGTGTTATTTTACTACGGACTCTTGAATAGATCTATCAGAAAGGATAACTTTGAGGTGGTTTCGTACCCTACCATAATCTCTTCGTTTGTTCTCCGCTATTAGTGACTTTGGAGTGGCCCTTTGTTGCATGTTGAGGGATAGTTATATGATCCAATCATGTTATTATTGTTGAGAGAACTTGCACTAGTGAAAGTATGAACCCTAGGCCTTGTTTCCTAGCATTGCAATACCATTTACACTCACTTTTACCACTTGCTACCTTGCTGTTTTTATATTTTCAGATTACAAAAACCTATATCTACCATCCATATTGCACTTGTGTCACCATCTCTTCGCCGAACTAGTGCACCTATACAATTTACCATTGTATTGGGTGTGTTGGGGACACAAGAGACTCTTTGTTATTTGGTTGCAGGGTTGTTTGAGAGAGACCATCTTCATCCTATGCCTCCCACAGATTGATAAACCTTAGGTCATCCACTTGAGGGAAATTTGCTACTGTCCAACAAACCTCTGCACTTTGAGGCCCAACAACGTCTACAAGAAGAAGGTTGTGTAGTAGACATCACTGCTTCATCCAACAATACTGCTGAATCAAAGTAAAACGTTGGTGGTAAGTAGTATGACTATTATCGTCCACAACTCTTTGTGTTCTACTCGTGCATATAACATGTACGCATAGACCTGGCTCGGATGCCACTGTTGGGGAACACAATATTTCAAAAAAATTACCTACGATCACGCAAGATCTATCTAGGAGATGCATAGCAACGAGAGGGGAGAGTGTGTCCATGTACCCTCATAGACCTAAAGCGGAAGCGTTTAGTAACGCAGTTGATGTAGTTGAACGTCTTCGCGATCCAACCGATCCAAGCACCAAACATACGACACCTCCAAATTTCAGCCCAATCGAAGTTAAGGATCTCCGGGAACTTAAGAAACGGTGAAGGGGCAGAATCTGGAACGCAGAAACAGAGAGAGACAGAGAGACATATCCAATCTCGGAGGGGCTCTCGCCCCTCGCATGCCATGGAGACCATGGACCAGAGGGGAAACCCTTCTCCCATCTAGGGAGAAGGTCAAGGAAGAAGAAGAAGAAGAAGGAGGACTCTCCCCCCTCTCTCCCGGTGGCGCCGGAACGCCGCCGGGGCCATCATCATCACCGCAATCTACACCAACAACTTCACCGCCATCATCACCAACTCTTCCCCCCTCTATCCAGCGGTGTAACCCTTCTTTTACCCGCTGTAATCTCTACTTAAACATGGTGCTCAACGTTATATATCATTTCCCAATGATGTATGGCTATCCTATGATGTTTGAGTAGATCCATTTTGTCCTATGGGTTAATTGATGATCGTGATTGGTTTGAGTTGTATGTTTTATTATTGGTGTTGTCCTATGGTGCTCTCCGTGTCGCGCAAGAATGAGGGATTCCCGCTGTAGGGTTTGCAATATGTTCATGATTTGCTTATGGTGGGTGGCGTGAGTGATAGAAACACAGACCTGAGTAAGTAGGTTGTTTGCGTATGGGAATAAAGAGGACTTGATGCCTTATAATGCTATGGTTGGGCTTTACCTTAATGATCTTTAGTAGTTGCGGATGCTTGCTAGAGTTCCAATCATAAGTGCATATGATCCAAGAAGAGAAAGTATGTTAGCTTATGCCTCTCCCTCAAATAAAATTGCAATAATGATTACTGGTCTAGTTATCGATTTCCTCGGGACAAATAACTTTCTTGTGTGACAACAAGCTCTCTAATAAAACTAACTTAGTTGTGTCTTCATCTAAACAGCCCCTACTTTTTATTTACGTGCTCTTTATTATCTTGCAAACCTATCCAACAACACCTACATAATACTTCTAGTTTCATACTTGTTCTAGGTAAAGCGAACGTTAAGCATGCGTAGAGTTGTATCGATGGTCGATAGAACTTCAGGGAATATTTGTTCTACCTTTAGCTCCTTGTTGGGTTCGACACTCTTACTTATCAAAATAGGCTACAATTGATCCCGTATACTTGTTTGTTACAGTAGCTACAATGCAAAAGCCATGGAAAAGTTATATTACAGTAGCTACAATGCAAAAACAAAATATGAATTGGTTTGCAAGAGTACTTAGAGCAGTGATTTGCTTTATTATACTAACGGATCTTACCGAGCTTTCTGTTGAGTTTTGTGTGATTGAAGTTTTCAAGTTTTGGGAGAGATCACGATGGATGAAGGAATAAGGAGTGGCAAGAGCCAAAGCTTGGGGATGCCCAATGCACCCCAAGGAAATATTCAAGGACTCCCAAGCAACCAAGCTTGGGGATGCCCTAGAAGGCATCCCCTCTTTCTTCTAACAATCATCGGTAATTTTACTTGGAGCTATATTTTTATTCGTCACATGATATGCGTAAATCTTCGAGCGTCTTTTGCATTTAGTTTTCACTTTTCTATGATGCACCATGCTGGTATGAGATAGTCCTTGGTTGATCTATAGAATGCTAATTGCACTTCACTTATATCTTTTGAGCATGGCTTTATAGAATGCTTGATGTTCTTCACTTATATCATTTGAAGTTTGGATTGCCTGTTTATCTTCAATAGAAAACCGCCATTTGTAGAATGCTCTTTTTGCTTCACTTATATTTGTTAGAGCGTGGGAATATCTTTTGTAGAAAGAATTAAACTCTCTTGCTTCACTTATATCTATTCAGAGAGATGATAGGAATTGGTCATTCACATGGTTAGTCATAAAATCCTACATAAAACTTGTAGATCACTGAATATGATATGTTTGATTCCTTGCAATAGTTTTGAGATATAAAGATGGTGATATTAGAGTCATGCTAGTGGGTAGTTGTGGATTTTAGAAATACTTGTGTTGAAGTTTGTGATTCCCGTAGCGTGCACGTATGGTGAACCGTTATGTAACGAAGTTGGAGCATGAGGTATTTATGATTGTCTTCCTTATGAGTGGCGGTCGGGGACAAGCGATGGTCTTTTCCTACCAATCTCTCCCCCTAGGAGCATGCGCATAGTACTTTGTTTCGATGACTAATAGATTTTTGTAATAATTATGTGAGTTCTTTAAGACTAATGTTGAGTCCATGGATTATACGTACTCTCACCCTTCCATCATTGCTAGCCTCTTCGGTACCGTGCATTGCCCTTTATCACCTCGAGAGTTGGTGCAAACTTCACCGGTGCATCCAAAACCCGTGATACGATACGCTCTATCACACATAAGCCTCCTTATATCTTCCTTAAAATAGCCACCGTACCTACCTATCATGGCATTTCCATAGCCATTACGAGATATATTGCCATGCAAATTCCATCATCATCATATACATGACTTGAGCATTTATTGTCATATTGCTTTGCATGATCGTAAGATAGCTAGCATGATGTTTTCATGGCTTGTCCATTTTTTGATGTCATTGCTATGCTAGATCATTGCACATCCCGGTACACCGCTGGAGGCATTCATATTGAGTCATATCTTTGTTCTAGTATCAAGTTGTAATATTGAGTTGTAAGTAAATAAAAGTGTGATGATCATCATTATTAGAACATTGTCCCATGTGAGGTTATCAATATAAAAGTGGCCAAAGAAGCCCCCCCCCCCAAAAAAAGAGAGAGGCCAAAGAAGCCTACAAAAAAAGAAAAAAAGAAAAAAAGAGAAAAAAAATAAAAAAATGAGAGAAAAGAGAGAAGGGACAATGTTACTATCCTTTTACCACACTTGTGCTTTAGAGTAGCGCCATGTTCTTCATATAGAGAGTCTCTTGAGTTATCACTTTCATATACTAGTGGGAATTTTCATTATAGAACTTGGCTTGTATATTCCAACGACAGGCTTCCTCAAATGCCCTAGGTCTTCATGAGCAAGCAAGTTGGATGCACACCCACTTAGTTTCAATTTGAGCTTTCATACACTTATAGCTCTTAGTGCGTC
Source organism: Triticum dicoccoides (assembly GCF_002162155.2). Classification (NCBI taxonomy): domain Eukaryota; kingdom Viridiplantae; phylum Streptophyta; class Magnoliopsida; order Poales; family Poaceae; genus Triticum; species Triticum dicoccoides. The sequence continues at coordinate 306,270,885 of NC_041390.1, read as the reverse complement.
CGTTGCATGGCAATCCCTACTCCTCACATTGACATCAATTGATGGGCATCTCCATAGCCCGTTGATTAGCCGCGTCGATTTGAGACTTTCTCCTTTTTGTCTTCTCCACACAACCTCCACCATCATATTCTATTCCACCCATAGTGCTATATCCATGGCTCACGCTCATGTATTGTGTGAAAGTTGAAAAGGTTTGAGAACATCAAAAGTATGAAACAATTGCTTGGCTTATCATCGGGGTTGTGCATGATTTGAATATTTTGTGTGGTGAAGATGGAGCATAGCCAGACCATATAATTTTGTAGGGATAACTTTCTTTGGCCATGTTATTTTGAAAAGACATGATTGCTTTATTAGTATGCTTGAAGTATTATTGTCTTAATGTCAAATGATAGACTATTGCTTTGAATCACTCGTGTCTTAATATTCATGCCATGATTAGACATATGGTCAAGATTATGCTAGGTAGCATTCCACATCAAAAATTATCTTTTTATCATTTACCTACTCGAGGACGAGCATGAATTAAGCTTGGGGATGCTGATACGTCTCCGTCGTATCTATAATTTTTTATTGTTCCATGCCAATATTATACAACTTTCATATACTTTTGGAAACTTTTTATACTATTTTTTGGACTAACATATAGATCCAGTGCCTAGTGCCAGTTCCTATTTGTTGCATGTTTTTTCATAGAAAATCCATATCAAACGGACTCCAAACAGGATAAAAACTGATGGAGATTTTTTTTTTGGAATATATGTGATTTTTGGGAAGTAGAATCAACGCGAGACGATGCCCGAGGGGCCACGAGGTAGGGGGTGTGCCCCAGGGGGTCAGGCGCGCCCTGGGCCCTTGTGGCCAGCCTGTAAGGTGGTTGGTGCCCTTCTTTCGCCCCAATAAAGCTAATATCCGGATCAAAACAGTGTCCAAATTTCAGCCCAGTCGGAGTTACGGATCTCCGGGAATTTAAGAAACGGTGAAGGGGCAGAATATGGAATATAGAAACAAAGAGAGACAGAGAGACTGATTCAATCTCGGAGGGGCTCTCCCACCACCCACGTCATGGAGATCATGGACCAGAGGGGAAACCCTTCTCCCATCTAGGGTGAAGGTCAAGGAAGAAGAAGAAGAAGGGGGGGCTCTCTCCCCCTCTCTCCCGGTTGCGCCGGAACGCCGTCGGGGCCGTCATCATCACCGCAATCTACACCAACAACTTCACCGCCATCATCACCAATGTAAGTGCATCTAGTGCCACCCCTAGTTGGTTTTGGAGTATTGACGACAAACCTGGTTGAGGGACTAATGTGTTTGTGAGAATTGGAGGATAACACAGGTAGAAGTCCCTCATTGATTTGGTTTTCCTACCAGAGATGACCCCTAAAAATGTATGAAGACATTGAAGTCAAAGGTGGTATGTGAAGACATTCACATTGAAGACTATGACAAGAGAAGACATTGCGTGAAGACTATGGAGCACGAAGACTTAGTTGTTTCGTCGTTATTTTTCTTCTTTCTTGAGTCATAGGAACCACCGTACTGTTAAGTGGGGTCCAAGTGAACCGGTCATAATGACTGAAGTGATGCTTAACCAAAATCCTATGTCTTCGAGCGAAGACAATGAGAGCAAATATTATCCAGAGCTGGATAAGTCAGCTTTGGTTGTGGCCCAAGTAAAGTTGCCGTGTGTGTTTGAAATCTGACCGTTGGAACATGTGTCAGTTCCTTAGTGACCCAGGGTCATTTTGGACAAATCAGGTCAGGTTGCCTAGTGTCTATAAATAGCTCACCCCCTACAACCATAAACGGTTGGCTGCTCAGAGTTAGTGTATGGCTTTTGTCGTTTGAGAGCAACCCACCTCGAAGCCTTTGAGAGAGAATTCCTTGCGAGGATAAAGCCCTAAACACCCAGAGCCAAAGAGTGTTAGGCATCACTTAAGTCTTCTTGTCTGTGTGATCTGAAGACTTATTACACTTGAGGACTGTGAATCCTCCAGCCGGTTAGGCGTCGCGTTCTGAGCATCCAAGAGTCATTGTGGATCACCGGTGAACGAAGTCTGTGAAGGTTTGGAAGTCTACCTTGAAGACTTACCAGAGTGATTGGGCGAGGACTGTGTGTCCTTAGCTCAAGGGGAATAAGGTGAAGACGTGGTCTTCTGAGTTGAATCTCAGCCTCCCTAACCAGACGTACAGTTGTCACAGCAACTGGAACTGGTCCAACAAATCATTGTCTTCAACGAGCTACTGGTTCCATCCTTCCTATCTCTTTACTTTCAGATTGGTCCTTGTGAAGTCATTGCCTGTCTGCATTATCTATTTGTCTTCACTGTGTGACTGCTGTTTTGATTGGCTTCATACTATCTTCCATCCTGATCTATACTGCCTAGCTGCTATTAGTCTTTGTGTTGTCTCCTCATTGAATACTTGACTATGGTTTTCTTAGTGTAGTCTACCTTCCGCTGCATGGTAATAGGTTTGTTTCTATCGGTTGTCTTCGAAACTTCCATGTTTTGAAGACTTTCATAAAAATCACCTATTCACCCCCCTCTAGTCGATCACTAGCACTTTCAATTGGTATCAGAGCAAGGTACTCCCTTGTTCTGTGTGATTCGGTTTAACCACCTGGAGTTTTAGCTATGTCAACTGCAGGGATAATCAAAGTCTCCGCTGCGTGCCCAGTCTTTGATGGAACTAAATATCCCTACTGGAAGAATAAGATGCGCATGCATCTTGAAGCCATTGATGTCGACCTCTGGTACGTCATCAAGAATGGCGTCCCCAAGGCTGGTGAAGGTGTCATCGCTGCTGATGTCAAGAAGTTCGTTCAACTGGATTCCACTGCCAAGAACATCATCTGTGGTCATCTGACCAAAGGACAATATGGCTGTGTGAGTGCTGTGGAAACATCCAAGCTAGTCTGGGACTGGCTCTCCAAGGTCAACGAAGGTGTATCAACCCAGAGAGATCAAAGAATTAGTGTCCTTCGCAACCGCTTTAAGAGAAACGACAATGAGAATGTTCAGCTTATGTTTGATCGACTCACTGACATCACAAATGAGCTTCAAGCCCTCGGCGGTACTGAGATCACCAAGCATGAAGTCGTCCAGACACTCCTGAGATCACTTGACAACTCGTTTGACACCCTAGCCCTGATGATTCAAGAACGCCCTGACTTCAAGACACTCGATCCGTCTGACATACTGGAAAGGCTTAACACACATGAGTTTCAGCTTTCTGAGAAAAGAGACATCTATGGTCCCAACTATGGGCGAACTCATGCTTTGAAGGCAAAAGCTATTTCCTCATCTGAAGAAGAATCTGATTGCATTTCTGATGATCCTGAAGACATTGGAAAGGAGCTTGCTATGCTTGTGAAGAAGTTCCAGAAATTCACCAATAAGAAAGGCTTCAGAAAGTCCTCGCGATCTAGCTCAAGGAATGATGAAGCTTCTGCTCATGACTACAAGAAGATAACATGCCACAAGTGCAAGAAACCTGGCCACTACATCTCTGAGTGTCCTCAGTGGGACAATGAGAACAACAAGAAGAAGAAAAGCAAGGAATATGATTCTGACGACAAGAAGAAGAAGAAATACTCAAAGTCATCTTCCAAGTCTTCATCAAAGTCTTCATCACACAAGAAGAGCTCATCTGGCAAGGCTCGTGCTTTTGTTGGCAAGGAAATGGATTCAGAGGAGGAGTCTGCTTCTGAGGAGGCGGAAGTGGAGTCTGAGGAGGAGTCCGATTCTGGCATTGCGAGTCTGGCTACAACCTACGTTGCCAAGTCCATCTTCAACATTGAAGACAATGACCCCATCACCGACGCCGATGCTGATGACCAGGATGACTCCGCTCCCACCTACTGCTTCATGGCACGCGGTGCCAAGGTAAACTCACACACTACTCACTATCAAACATCCAGTGAAGATGAGTCTGATTGTGGTTCCAAACCCAGCTACAAAACACTTGCTAAAATTGCAACTGAACAACAGAAAGCTATGGAACATATTCAAAAACTGTTAGACAAAAGCGATGGCCTGTTAGACGCTGAAATGACTCGATCTCAGTCCTTAGTTGAAGACATAAAAAATATTCATGTTAAGTATGAGGAACTTGAAAGTCGTCATGAAACGCTCTCAACAACTCATGAAAAGCTCTCCTATGATTATCTTCGAAGGAAGCAAGATCTTGAGAAATTGAGAGCGGCTCATGAAGATCTTCAAAAGGAAAATGAGTCACTTCGCACCAAACAGATCAGTCCCGCTCAGGAAGGATTTGAACCACCATGTCTTAAATGCATTAAGCGTGATAATGCTACTTCTGTTGCTAGATGTTCTACTGCTGCTACTGTTGCAATACCTTCAACCGTTGATGTGGTAACTAACCCCTCTGCTGAGGATGCCACTGCTATTGCTGATGAAAATGCTAGGTTGAAGACATTGCTTGAAACAGGGATGTACAAAAGTCTCAAAGGACATCAGACACTATGTGATATCCTCAAAAGGCAGATCCTGAATCGAAACCCTAGGAAAGAGGGTGTTGGGTTCGAAAGGAAAATGAATGCTGATGGCTCTTACTGGAAACCTGAGCAGTACCCCAAAACCACATGGGTTGGTGCAAAGGAATCTTCAGTGGATCCATCCAGCCTATCTGGCTTCACTTGTGCTAATCCCGTTGTTATTGATGAATCCTTTGGTGCAATCTATAAACTATTTAAGAATCAGAATGGTGAAGTGTTTGCCAGGTATATTGGTACTAACTGCAGGAATGGGCCACCTTGAAGAAAGTCTGGGTGCCGAAAAGGTGTCTGGAGAAACTTCCTGTGAATGTAATCATGACACCACAAGTGAAGAAGACAAACCCGAGACCACATGCTTCATATGGTCCAAAGGCTTCATACAGACAGAGGGCTCACCTGAGTCGCACTAACGCAAATGTTTTGCAGGGAAACCATACTCAGGCCTATGAATATGAGCGTGTTTCATCAAATCTCCATGTTCATAAGACCAAGAACTACTCTGCTTATTCTTATGAGTACTATTGCCCTCATGCAAGACTATTTGCTAGGGCTTCAAATCCAAAGTTCTCAGATGCTACACTTAGACTCATTGCTTCGAAGCCACCCTTGAAGATGTGGGTGGCTAAGAAATCTTAACTCTCTTTTGCAGGGAAGGGTCTCCTGCCGAAAATCAAATTCGTCTGAAGCTATTGCTGGGGACCTTAAACATCTTGTAGGGTGCAAGATCAAATGCCCAAATGGTCTTATTATGTATTTTGTTCCTGAGTCACTTGCTACCTGCCCTATCAGTCCTAACCTCGATCTAAGCTTTCAGAATCCACTTGCTCGTCAAATGTTTATGCTTCACAATTCTCTTCGTGAAGCCTATCCCCCTAACTGCACTGTAGGGTATGACGCCGTCTGCTTTAGAATGGATTATTGATAGTGGGTGTACTAATCACATGACTGGCAAGCGAAGTCTTCTCATGGACTCAACTTTACATCCATCTGACAAGAGTCACATCACATTTGCTAATACGGGTAAAAGCAAGGTATTGGGTCTAGGTAGAGTTGCAATCTCAAGGGATCAACACATGAATAAAGTGATGCTTGTTGAATCCCTTGGTTTCAACTTAATGTCTGTCTCAATGCTTTGCGATTTGAACATGATTGTGATATTTGGAAAATATCGTTGCCTTGTTCTAATGGAATCTGACAAGTCTCTAGTCTTTGAAGGGTATCGGAAAGATGATTTGTACGTGGTAGATTTCTCAGCAGGACCACAACTTGCCGTATGTCTTCTAGCAAAAGCTTCAGAATGCTGGCTCTGGCATCGGAGGCTAGGGCATGCTGGCATGAGGAATTTGCACACTCTTTCAAAGAAGAAGCATGTTATAGGCATCGAGGGCGTCAAGTTCAAGAAGGATCACCTATGCGGTGCCTGTGAAGATTGAAGTGCAGGATGTCTTCAAACGCTTCGACAATCGAGCCATGAACAACTATGGCGTCAAGATCAAGCACATCAGAAGTGACAATGGCACTGAATTCAAGAACACTGGCCTCAACACTTATCTTGATACTTTGGGCATCACTCATGAGTTCTCAGCTCCGTACACGCCGTAGCAGAATGGCATCGTGGAACGCAAGAACAGAACACTTATTGAGATGGCTCGGACGATGCTCGATGAATACAAGACTCCAAGAAAGTTCTGGCCTGAAGCCATTGATACTGCATGCCATATTATCAACCGTGTTTATCTTCACAAGCTTGTGAACAAAACATCCTATGAGCTCCTCATTGGTAAGAAGCCAAATGTCATCTACTTCAGAGTATTTGGTGCCAGGTGCTGGATCAAGGATCCACATCACACTTCAAAATTTGCACCGAAAGCACATGAAGGTTTTATGCTTGGATACGGAAAGGATTCGCACTCCTACAGAGTCTTCAACCTCTTTCACTATAAAGTGGTTGAAACCGTGGATGCGTGGTTCGATGAGACTAACGGCTCGCAAAGAGAGCACCTGCCAAATGTGCTAGATGAAGTTCCATCCAGTGAAACCATCAAGCTTATGGGAACCGGAGAAATCATACCATCTGAAGCTCAGCTTGAAGAGGAACTCATCATCTCTGCACCTGATCAACCTGAAGACAATGCTCAGCCTGAAGACAATCATTCCAACGACGACAATGATCAGCAAGAGCAAAATCTTCGTCCAGTTCATCCTCGTGTTGCAAATAAAGTACAGATTGAGAGAATAATTGATAGCATTAATGCACCTGGTCCACTCACTCGTTCAAGGGCAACACAACTAGCAAATTTCTGTGGGCACTTCGCATTCGTCTCAATATCTGAACCCAAGAAAGTTGATGAAGCCTTCATGGAACCTGAATGGATTCAAGCTATTCAAGAAGAGCTTCAACAATTTGAACTGAATAATGTATGGGAACTGGTCAAGCGTCCCGATCCTCGTAAGAACAATATCATAGGCACTAAATGGATATATCGCAACAAGCAAGATGAGCATGGTTAAGTTGTCAGAAACAAAGCTCGTCTCGTTGCTCAAGGATACACTCAAGTTGAAGGAATTGACTTCAATGAAACATTTGCTCCTGTGGCTAGGCTTGAAGCTATACGCATACTGCTGGCCTATGCAAATCATCATAACATTCTTCTGTATCAAATGGATGTGAAGAGCGCTTTTCTCAATGGCAAGATTGAAGAAGAAGTGTATGTTGCACAACCGCCTGGCTTTGAAGATCCAAAACATTCTGACATGGTTTATAAGCTCAACAAGGCACTGTATGGACTCAAACAAGCCCCTCGTGCTTGGTATGACACACTCAAGGACTTCCTGAAGAGCAAAGGCTTCAAACCTGGCTCTTTGGATCCCACACTCTTCACGAAGACATAAGATGGTGAACTGTTTGTGTGCCAAATATATGTGGATGACATTATCTTCGGCTGCACCAACCAAAAATACAGTGATGAGTTTGGATATATGATGCAAGAGCAATATCAGATGTCCATGATGGGTGAACTGAAGTTCTTCCTTGGTCTTCAAATACGACAGCAATGCAACGACATCTTCATATCTCAAGAGAAATACCTCAAAGATTGCCTGAAGAAGTTTGGAATGCAAGACTGCAAAGGTTACACTACGCCAATGCCAGCTAAACACCATCTGGGTCCCGGCGACAATGGTAAAGAGTTCGATCAAAAGGTATACCGCTCCATGATTGGTTCTTTGCTTTATTTATGTGCATCTAGGCCAGATATCATGCTTAGTGTTTGCATGTGTGCCCGATTCCAAGCGGCACCAAAGGAATCACATCACTTAGCTGTGAAGCGAATTCTTTGATATTTGGCTCACACCCCAACACTAGGATTATGGTATCCAAAGGGCTCAGAGTTTGATCTAGTTGGATTCTCGGATGCTGATTATGCTGGTGACAAGGTGGATCGCAAGTCTACATCAGGCACATGTCACTTTCTGGGACGATCACTTGTATGTTGGTCTTCAAAGAAGCAGAACTGTGTATCTCTCTCCACTGCTGAATTTGAATACATTGCTGCTGGATCTTACTGCGCTCAGCTTCTATGGATGAAGCAAACACTCAAAGACTATGGCATTCATTTGAAGCAAGTGCCACTCTACTGCGACAACGAAAGCGCCATCAAGATTGCTAATAACCCAGTTCAGCACTCGAAGACAAAGCACATTGAAATTCGTCATCACTTTCTCAGAGATCATGTCATGAAGGAAGATATTGATATCATACACGTCAACACTGAAGAGCAACTGGCAGATATCTTCACAAAGCCCTTGGATGAGAAGAGGTTTTGCAAGTTACGGTGTGACCTAAATATCTTGGAATCCTCAAATGTCATGTGACCAGGCACACATCCTAACACTTATGCATGATGATGACTTAGATGAGCAACGCACGAAGTAAAGTATGTCTTCAATCAATGAAGACTTACATTCTGAGTGTGAATACATTAACATGGAATTTGACTTCGGAGCGCCACGATAACTATGCGTCGTGTCTGGGTCTAATATTTCCTATACGGTGGGTAACGCCACCACCAAACTCCTATTTGGAATACTCTCTATTGGTATTACATTGCAAAGTCTTCGCATTTCATTTTTCTTCAATGTCAACATGGCTTCTTGTTTATCTTCAATGTACTGATTTTGTTTCTGTCCTCTACAGCATTCACTTATAGCTATGTCTTCTTGTTGAATCTTTTGAACTAAGTGAATGTGATCGGACCCTAACCTTTCTATGCTCCTGTCTTAAGTCTATCTATCCAAATCGTATGCATTCTATTGAAACTGTCAAAACGTCTTCTCTGCGTCCTTGTCAGCAGAAGACATAGATACTGAAAGTGTGTTATATCAACTAGAGGGGGGGTGAATAGGCGATTTTTATGAAAGTCTTCAAAACGTGGAAGTTATGAAGACAAAAAGTAGAGATATGCCTATTACTATGCAGCGGAAGTTAGACTACACTAGGCAAGCCATGGTCAAGTATCAACAGAGTGAAAGCACAGTGACAAATAGCTGTAGTGTAATAAGGATCAGGTAGGAAGATATTATGAAGCCAAACAGATCATACACTCACGTTGTGAAGACAAAAGATAGAACAGACATGCAATGACTTCACAATGAGTAATCAGTAAGTAAAAGGAAGTGAAGATGAAACCAGTGACTCGTTGAAGACAATGATGTGTTGGACCAGTTCCAGTTGCTATGACAACTGTACGTCTGGTTGGAGCGGCTAGGTATTTAAACCTTAGGACACACAGTTCCGGACACTCAGTCCTGAACACGCAGCTCAGGACACCCAGTCCTCACCGTATTCTCCTTGAGCTAAGGTCACATAGACCTCGCCCAATCACTCTGGTAAGTCTTCAAGGTAGACTCCCAAACCTTCACAGACTTTGTTCACTGGCAATTCACAATGTCTCTTGGAAGCTCAGAACGCGACGCCTAACCGGCTGGAGGATGCACAATCCTCAAGTGTAAAAAGTCTTCAGATCACACAGACAAGAAGACTTAAGTGATGCCCAATTCTCTCTGGCTCTAGTGGTTAGGGCTTTTATCCTCACAAGGAATTCTCTCTCAAAGGCTTCGAGGTGGGTTGCTCTCAAACGACAAAAGCCGTACTTTCTATCTAAGCAGCCAACCGTTTATGGTTGTAGGGGGTGGGCTATTTATAGCCACTTGGCAACCCGACCTGATTTGTCCGAAATGATCCTGGGTCACTAAGGAACTGACACGTGTCCCAACGGTCAGATTTCAAACTCACGCGGCAACTTTACTTGGGCTACAAGCAAAGCTGACTTGTCCGACTCTAGACAAGATTCGCTTTCATAGTCTTCACTCAAAGACATAGGTTTTTGATTTAGGCATCACTTCAGTCATTCTGACTGGTTCTCCTGGACCCCACTTAACAGTACGGTGGTTCCTATGACTCAACACAAAAGAAAAAGAACTACGAAAGATCTAAGTCTTCGAGCTCCATAGGCTTCATATCGTGTCTTCTCTTGTCATAGTCTTCAATGTGAATATCTTTATATACCACCTTTGACTTCAATGTCTTCATACATTTTTAGGGGTCATCTCTGGTAGTAAAACCGAATCAATGAGGGACTTCTACATGTGTTATCCTGTAATTCTCACAAACACATTAGTCCCTCAACTAGGTTTGTCATCAATACTCTAAAACCAACTAGGGGTGGCACTAGATGCACTTACAATCTCCCCCTTTTTGGTGATTGATGACAAACTAGTTGAAGTTTTCAACGGGGAATATAATCTGTGAAATTGTTAAAGAATAAGGAGTTGTCTTCATAGGTTGCAAGGGCTCCCCCTAAAGATGTGCATATGAGTTAATTTGCTTTTGGAATGCAAATGCACATGGAAGGTTGTACTTGTGGAGATCCACCTCAACTTATGATGACAATCCACTATGCATGTGAAAGTATATGAAGATAATGACATGCATAATGGAAAATGGACGTCTGCAGAATGAGCTAAGTGCGGAATTTATCGTCGCACATGCGGAATTTATCTTCGCAAAACAAGGTGGCAAATAAGTAGTAGACGACCATCTAGTTTAAGTGTTACAACTCATAAGAACCAAATGTAGCAAAAACGAGAGTTGTAAGCACGAAGCAAAATATAAAGCACCCGCCCATATGGACCCGCTTGAAGACTATCAATCTCATATGCTTCTCCCCCTTTTGTCAGTAATGACCAAAAAGGTTTGAAGACATAGAGTCTCTACTCGTTCCCATGAGGAGTAGGTGAAGTAGCAGGGTTGTTGGTGTTGTTTGGCGGTGCAGAAGGATATGGCGGTGAAGTAGCATCGTCTTCTTCCTCAATAATTCTGGCAGTGACTGTGGCAGCAGAGGAAGAGAACTCAGAGTCTTCAAGGGATGGAGTTCCTAGCAGCACAGCCCTTCGAGGAGGTGTGGAGTCAAACTTGAATCTCTCAGTGAAGCCATCCTCTTGAAGATCAGCTTCAGAAAGCATCATCGTTAGCCCTTTCCATGTGCGGCGACAGGTTTCATGGGCAACGAAAGCATTCTTGGTGGCAAGATTTCGAGTGCGATTAACATCCACCAAGAGGCTTTTCATCTGATGCTTCAGCCAGTCATGATGCCTATCTTGTTTCTGATGTAGGGACACAAGAAGCTCTCGGTCATTGAGAACACGAGTGCGCTTCTTGGGTCTTGAAGCAGTGGCACTGTCAGTGGCTTCAGTTAAAGTAGGGTATGGTGCACGTGTAGTGCCAGCCAAAGGATACACCCGAGAAACTGCTTCAACGCCTTCAACGTTCTGTGTAAAACTCTGATGTTCTGCATTTTGAAGACTTAGAGGTTGCTTGGCAGGCTCAGAATATATGGCTTCAGTTGACATGTCCACGTCAGGCAAGAAGATCTGATGGTTGCGGGCTGAGGGCTGATACTTGATGGCGGAGTGTAGCTTGATCAGCCGCATGACCCAAGGGGCGTAGAACTTCAAACCAAACAGATCCATGCCTGATGCAGCAAGTTGGCGTATGAAGAAGTCCTGGGCATTGAAGCATTTTCCATGAAGTATATAGAAGACCAAAGTCTTCATTGCACCCAGAAGCTTGGCATTTGGAGAGTGCCCTTTGATAGGCCAGAGAGTTCGCCTGATGATGTGATAGATGGTTCTAGGCAGGTACTCAAGGTCTTCAACGAAGAACTCTGTGGGATACGCAGCATCTGGGGGCATTGGCTTCATCATGCTGAGCATTTGACTCATATTGGGTTCTGGCCGCTGAAAGATGCTCTCAATAGCTTCAGTATGCAGCTGACAGCCTTGCTCGAAGAGATCGCCAGGAGTGGGCAAGCCAGAGAGCTCAATGATGTCAAATGCATTGGCTTCGTGATGAACGTTGCCAGTCATCCACTCCAGGACCCAAGTCTTCGGATCTCTGCTATACCCTTTGATGTGAAGTGTGGCATAGAATTGTAGCAGCAACTCTTCATTCCAATGCTCTTCATCAGTGACAAACTGCAGCAGACCCACTTGCTTGAAGCAATCCAACGCTTCTTCTAGACAGGGCAGACCAGCTACAACTTCAACGTCAAGGCGCTTGTGTGGGAAGATGCGACCTTGGTTGTAAAGAATGCAAGAGTAATAGCTTCGCTGAGGATAACTCCAGAACCGATTAGATGATATCCGTTCCCTTGAGTAGGGGTTCCTGGAGCTATCGAAGAACGTGTTGTTTGCCCTGAAGCCATTGATGTTGAAGGAGCCAGGTGCTGATGCAGGACCTGGAAACCTTGGTAGTCTTGGGATTGGCTTCTGGACCTGAGGCCTGTGCTCAACATGATAGTTGAACTGGGGACCGGCAGCAGACTCAAGAACAGAAGTGGCGGGTTCAGTGGCTTCGCTGTCTTCCGAAGCTTTTGCTGGGGAGGGCTCCACATTAGCTTCGTTGTTGGTTGTAGCAGCCTCAAGATTTTCATCCTCCACTTGACGAGCTGGAGGGTCGGTCACAGGCACGTTCTCCTGGAGAATTGCTTCTTGGTGGAGCAGAGGAGTGGGCTCTTGTGGTACTTCTTCTTCTGCGGCTGATGCAGCCGGAATGTCTTCAACATAGACTTGAGGCCTTGGACCTTTGCGAAGCCTGCGGAACGCAGACAACGCCTGTGGGGTTGGAGTGGGCTGGGCCTCATAGTCTTCTTCCTCTTGAGGGCGATCCGCCCATGAAGCATCCTGTGCAATTGGCGTCAGTGGACGACCAACGCTGATGAGTTCGCTGTGTTCTAACCGAGGAAGGGCTGCATCATCTTCTACATTGTCACGATGACCAATGTCTTCAACAGCGATGGGATCAGCTGCTGGAATGTCTTCAGCTTCAGGAGCCTCTGTGGAAGCAGGCTCATGAACCGTTAGTTGACGTTCTGCGTCAGGGTGAACCATAGAAATGGGTTCAACTATCAAGGGCTCTGTGGGAGCAGCCCGAGCTTTCTTGGTCTTTCTCTTTTTCTTGCTGGGGGCAGTAGGAGAGGCTTCAGAGCTTTTCCTCTTCCTGGCTTCAGCCTCAACAGTTCTTGTCTTCTTGAGCTCTGAAGCTGTTGACCGGCTCTTTGGCTTCGAGCCAGTCATTCTTGTTGGGAAGACAATCGGAACTGCTTCTTGCCTTGGTGCATCAGATTCAGCCGTAGCAGGCTTCTTCTTATTCTTTGCGGCCATCCTGGGGTCGATGCCAGGACGCCCAAGTGCCTTGCGCTTCTCAGCCTCATTATAAGCTTGCACACATCTGTCAGCCAGAGTCTTCATGCGCTCACGCGAGCCCTGAGCTTCTGCATGCTTCTTCACAAAGGCTTCCTTGAGCTCGTGCATCATTTTCTTGAAGTTCTTCACTTCTTGCACGCTGAGCTTGGCCATATGCTTCTTGAACTGAGCCTTTTCATAGTCAATTTTCTGCTTCAGTTCAACTATGCGCTGGGCAATAGCAAGTTCTGAAGTAATGGCGCCTTGGAAGGCAACACTGAGGCCAATAGGTAGCTGCAGATCTTCAAAGCTGATGTTTGGCGTGTCAAACCACTCGTCAGTGAAGCTGTGGATGATGGTGACATCAAAGAGAGGCAGATCATTGAAGATTTATGCTCCTTCTTTGCTCTTGATGAGCTGCTCAAGAGCGTCATCTGCAAGATCTTCATCACTTGACAGATCAATGTCTTCATTGCGCAGGATGGCAGCAGCTGTTAGCTCTTTGCCAGTGTGAGACAGAGGCATCTTGGCCTTCTGGGGCTTGGAGACGCGTGATAAGTCTTCAGACTGCACACTGTCTTCAGGAGGTGCAGTTGCCAATGGCTTCACCCTTGAGATTTTCGGTGAAGAGGCAGGCTTTGAAGTTTTAGGCTTCTTCATCTTCTTTGGCTTCAGCACTGCAGGAGCTTCTTCTGATTCAGAGTCAGCAGGAGGCTCATTCACTGCGGTCCCTTGAACTAAGATGCGGGTGATGAGGCCTTCAAGGTTTGCATAAGGACCGATGACATTGGGTTTTGCTTCTCGTGTGCCATCTGCCCTTGGTGCTGAGGGACCAGGGTTGAAGTCTAACCCAAATTTCTTCTTGTTCTACTTCGCTGAGTTTTGGGCAAACTGGAAGTTGCACTTGAACAGATTGTCATCACGACACCAGAGTAGTGACGACGGATGTGCATCATCAGGCTGTGGCCCACGAACCATGCATGGATAGAAGCTTTGGGCAATAGCTTCATCTCTGGACCTGGGTTGAAGATTCTTGTATAAGATGTCTCCCCACGGTCTTTTGATGGCACTTTTCTCAGCATACTCTTGGGTTGTGAAGCGGTATTTGAACCATTGTTCTGCCCAATAGCGTCGAATCCATTGGATTCGGGTCTTGCGCTGACCATAATCCTCTTCAGGATCTGTCTTATACATTTCTGTGAGTTCATCAGGCAGATCTCTGGATGTTCCGCCACGACGTTGTCTGCCCCCCTTCCTTGTTGCTTTCTCTGAAGCCATAAACTTTAACTTGAAAGGCTTCAAGATGTTCAAAGGCTTCAAAGGCTTTCTCTTGCTGGACCAACAGGAACTGGCTTCAGGAGAATTTATGTGTTGTTGTAAGAATTCTGCAAATGAATGCAGACTATGAGAACCAAAGGATTCTCCCACGGACATGTACCTGTGACAGCATTAAGGTGCGAGGGAAGGGGAAAAGGTCATATGCATTCTCAGAAGATTTTGAAGATAAATCAGTTTAGAAGACATTGACCTCATCGTGCGAAGACATTCACTCATAGATAATAAGTTGGTTCCAGATTTGTACGAACCCACAGATCAGTACAAGTGAGGAATCTAACTACTTTGTGATGCATAAGTGAATATACTAGGCATGTTATGAGATGCAGTATGAGAGAGATCTAGCTTGTGTGAACAGAAATTGCTTGTGGTAGAAAGTGACAGATCAATAGGATCAACGGTGCTGTAAAAAGGGAGTTTTATTTACCACACTGAGAACTGCTAGATGGAGTGGGAGATGAGGCCGAGCAGTTCACTATTCCGTTCCCTAACTTGGCGACGGAGTAGACCTACGGTGACGGCGGAGAGGACGATGTCCACAGTCAGCGTGAAGACGGCGTCGGAGAGGTTGCGGCAGCGAAGCGCTTCGTCGCCGGCGTCGTCGAAAGCTAGTGGTGGCGCTAGGGTTCGTGCGAGGGTGGAAGAAGAGATAATTACCGCTGTGAGTGTGTATTTATAGGCACAGGGGCGACACTCTGCTATTACACAGGTTCCCCTGGCGATTCGCATCTGAGGAACACGTGGCCAGTATGCAGAATTTTGGGGTTTGTTCCACGTCCCACGCATGCCTGGATTGTCGGGTGGTCGTTCCTACTCCTTCGGATTTCATGTGGAGGAATGAGCATTGAAAATGGACTTAATGGTTGTCTCTGTATCTTCTGCTGACAAGGACGCAGAGAAGACATTCGACAGTTTCAGTAGAATGCATATGACTTGGAGAGATAGAGTTTGAGATAGAAAGCATAGAGAAGTTGGGGTCCGATCACATTCACTTAGTTCAAAAGATTCAACACGAAGACATAGCTATAAGTGAATGCTGTAGAGGACAGAACAATAGCATATATATGTATATATCTATAATCAACATAGTGAAGATAATCATGAAAATATGTTGAGTTCGAAGCCAAACCAAATGTGAAGACATTGCAAGGTAACGCCATGAGTGAAACACTTCAAAACAGAACGTTTGGTGGTGGCGTTACCCACCGTATAGGAAGTATTAGACCCAGACACGGCGCACAATTATCGTGGCGCTCCGAAGTCAAATTCCACATTAATGTATTCACACTTAGAATGTATGTCTTCATTGATTGAAGATATACTTCACTTCATGTGTTGCACATCTAAGTCATCAGTATGCATAAGGGTTAGGATGTGTGCCTGATCACAGGACATTTGAGGATTCCAGGATATTTAGCTCACACCGTAACTTGCAAAACCTTTTATCATCCAAGGGCTTGGTGAAGATATCTGCCAATTGCTCTTAAGTGTTGACGTGTATGATATCAATGTCTTCCTTCACAACATGATCTCTGAGAAAGTGATGACGAATTTCAATGTGCTTTGTCTTTGATTGCTGAACTGGGTTGTTGGCAATCTTGATGGCGCTTTCGTTGTCGCAGTAAAGTGGCACTTGCTTCAGATGAATGCCATAGTCCTTGAGTGTTTGCTTCATCCACAAAAGCTGAGCGCAGCAAGATCCAACAGCAATGTATTCAGATTCAGCAGTGGAGAGAGATACACAGTTCTGCTTCTTTGAAGACCAACATAAAAGTGATCGTCCTAGAAAGTGACATGTGCCTGATGTAGACTTGCGATCAACTTTGTCACCAGCATAATCAGCATCCGAGAATCCAACCAAATCAAACTCCGAGCCCTTTGGATACCATAATCCTAGAGTTGGGGTGTGAGCCAAATATCGAAGAATTCACTTCACAGCTAAGTGATGCGACTCCTTTGGTGCCGCTTGAAATCGAGCACACATGCAAACACTAAGCATAATATCTGGCCTAGATGCACATAGATAAAGTAAAGAACCAATCATGGAGCGGTATACCTTTTGATCGAACTCTTTACCATTGTCGCCAGGACCCAGATGATGTTTGGCTGGCATTGGTGTTGTGAAGCCTTTGCAGTCTTGCATACCGAACTTCTTCAGGCAATCTTTGAGATACTTCTCTTGAGATATGAAGATGCCATTGCGTTGTTTTCGTATTTGAAGACCAAGGAAGAACTTCATCTCCCCCATCATGGACATCTGATATTGCTCTTGCATCATATATCCAAACTCTTCACTATACTTCTGATTGGTGCAGCCGAAGATAATGTCATCCACATATATTTGTCACACAAACAGTTCACCATCATATGTCTTTGTGAAAAGAGTGGGATCTAGGGAACCAGGTATGAAGCCTTTGCTCTTCAGGAAGTATTTGAGTGTGTCATACCAAGCCCTAGGGGCTTGTTTGAGGCCATACAGTGCCTTGTTGAGCTTGTATACCATGTCAGGATGTTTTGGATTTTCAAAGCCAGGCGGTTGTGCAACATACACTTCTTCTTCAATCTTGCCATTGAAAAAGGCACTCTTCACATCCATTTGATATAGAAGTATGTTATGATGATTTGCATAGGCCAGCAGTATGCGTATGGCTTCAAGCCTAGCCACAGGAGCAAATGTTTCATCGAAGTCAATGCCTTCCACTTGAGTATATCCTTGAGCAACGAGACGAGCTTTGTTTCTGACAACTTGACCATGCTCATCTTGCTTGTTGCGGTATATCCATTTGGTGCCTATTATATTGTGCTTCCGTGGATCAGGACACTTAACCAGTTCC
This sequence comes from Triticum dicoccoides, assembly GCF_002162155.2. Taxonomy (NCBI): domain Eukaryota; kingdom Viridiplantae; phylum Streptophyta; class Magnoliopsida; order Poales; family Poaceae; genus Triticum; species Triticum dicoccoides. The sequence continues at coordinate 306,253,455 of NC_041390.1, read as the reverse complement.
CATACATTATTCAGCTCAAACTGTTGAAGCTCTTCTTGCATAGCTTGAATCCATTCAGGTTCCATGAAGGCTTCTTCAACTTTGTTGGGTTTTGATATTGAGACGAATGCGAAGTGCCCACAGAAATTTGCTAGCCGAGTTGCCCTTGAATGAGTGAGTGGACCAGGTGCATTGATGCTATCAATTATTTTTTCAATCTGCACTTCATTGGCAACGCGAGGATGTACAGGGCGAAGACTTTGCTCTGACTGTCCATTGTCGTTGTTGGAAGGAATGTCTTCAGGCTGAGCATTGTCTTCATGTTGATCAGGTGTTGAAATGATAAGTTCTTCTTTAGGATTAGCTTCAGAAGGTATAATTTCTCCAGTTGCCATTAGCTTGATTGATTCACTGGATGGAACTTCATCTAGCACACTTGGCAGCTGCTCTCTTTGTGATCCGTTGGTCTCATCGAACCGCACATCCACTGTTTCAACTACTTTGTAATGAAAGAGATTGAAGACTCTGTAGGAGTGCGAATCCTTTCCATATCCAAGCATAAAACCCTCATGTGCTTTTGGTGCAAATTTTGAGGTGTGATGTGGGTCCTTGATCCAGCACCTTGTGCCAAATACTCTGAAGTAACTGACATTTGGCTTTTTGCCAGTAAGGAGCTCATAAGATGTCTTGTTCAGTAGCTTGTGAAGATAAACACGATTGATTGTATGGCATGCAGTATCAATGGCTTCGGGCCAGAATTTTCTTGGGGTCTTGTATTCATCTAGCATCGTTCTGGCCATCTCAATTAGTGTTCTATTCTTGCGTTCGACGACGCCATTCTGCTGTGGGGTGTACGGGGCTGAGAATTCATGTGTGATGCCCAAGGTATCAAGATATGTATCAAGGCCAGTGTTCTTGAATTCAGTGCCATTGTCACTTCTGATGTGCTTTATCTTGGCACCAAAATTGTTCATAGCTCGATTGGCGAAGCGTCTGAAGATCCTGCACTTCAGTCTTGTAAAGGATTATGTGCACCCAAGTATATCTAGAATAATCATCAACAATAACGAAGCCATAGAGGCAAGCAGTAGTAGTTAGAGTTGAGTAATGAGTGGGACCGAAAAGATCCATGTGAAGCAGTGTGAAGGGTTGAGTAGTAGTCATGATTGTCTTCGAGGGATGTTTGGCCCTTGTCATCTTCCCTGCTTCACAGGCACCGCATAAATGGTCTTTCTTGAACTTGACGCCCTCGATGCCTATGACATGCTTCTTGTTTGCAAGGGTGTGGAGGTTCCTCATGCCAGCATGTCCAAGCCTCCGATGCCATAGCCAGCATTCTGAAGCCTTTGCTAGAAGACATACTACAAGCTGTGGCCCTGCTGAGAAATCTACCACGTACAAATCATCTTTTCGATACCCTTCAAACACTAGAGACTTGTCATATTCCATTAGTACAAGGCAACGATATTTTCCAAACCTTATGATCATGTTCAAATCGCAAAGCATTGAGACAGACATTAAGTTGAAGCCAAGGGATTCAACAAGCATGACTTTATCCATGTGTTGATCCCTTGAGATTGCAACTCTACCTAGACCCAATACCTTACTTTTACCAGTGTCAGCAAATGTGATGTGGCTCTTGTCGGATGGACGTAAAGTTGAGTCCATAAGAAGACTTCTTTTGCCAGTCATGTGATATGTACACCCACTGTCAATAATCCATTCTGAAGACGCTGGTGTCGTACCCTACAGTGCAGTTAGGGGGATAGGCTTCACCGAGAGCATTGTGAAGCAAAAACATTTGACGAACCAGTGGGTTATGAAAGCTTAGATCCAGGTTAGGACTAATAGGGAGAGTAGCAAGCGATTCAGGTACCAAGTACATAGTAAGACCATTTGGGCATTTGGTCTTGCGCCCTACAAGATGTTTAAGGTCCCCAGCAATAGCGTCAGACGATTTTGGTTTTCTGCTGGAGACCTTTCCCTGCAAAAGAGAGTTAAGCCTTCTTAACCACCCACATCTTCAAGGGTGGCTTAGAAGCAATAAGTCTAAGTGCAGCATCTAGGAATTTTGGCTTTGAAGCCTTTGCAAACAGTCTTGCAGGCGGACAATAGTACTCATAAGAATAAGCAGAATAGTTTTTGGTCTTATGAACATGGCGGTTTGATGAACCGCTCTCATATTCATATGCCTGAGTATGATTTTCCTACAAAACATTTGCGTTAGTGTGACTCAGGTGAGTCCTCTGTCTGTATGAAGCCTTTGGACCGTATGAAGCCTTTGGTCTGAGGTTTGTCTTCTTCACGTGAGGTGCCATGATGACATTCACAGGAAGACTCTCCAGACACCTTTTCGGAACCCAGATCTTCTTCATAGGCGATCCATTCTTGCAGTTAGTACCAATGTACCTGGCAAACACTTCACCATTCTGATTCTTAAACAGTACATAGTTTGCACCAAAGGATTCATCAATGATAATGGGGTTAGCACAAGTGAAGCCAGATAGATTGGATGGATCTGCTGAAGGTTCCTTCGCAGCAACCCACATGGTTTTGGGGTACTGCTCAGGTTTCCAGTAAGAGCCATCTGCATTCATTTTCCTTACGAACCCTACACCCTCTTTCCTAGGGTTTCGGTTCAGAATCTGCTTTTTCAGGACATCACATAGCGTCTAATGTCCTTTAATACTTTTGTACATCCCTGTTTCAAGCAATGTCTTCAACCTAGCATTCTCATCAGCAATAGCGGTGGTATCCTCAGCAGAGGGGTTAGTTACCGCATCAACAGTTGAAGATATTGCAACAGCAGTAGCAGTAGAACATTCAGCAACAGAAGTAGCATTATCACGCTCAATGCATTTAAGACATGGTGGTTCAAATCCTTCCTGAGCGGGACTGATCTGTTTGGCGTGAAGTGACTCGTTTTCCGTTTGAAGATCTTCATGAACCGCTCTCAATTTTTCAAGATCTTGCTTCCTTTGAAGATAATCATAGGAAAGCTTTTCATGAGTTGTTGAGAGAGTTTCATGACGACTTTCAAGTTCTTGATACTTAACGTGAAGATTTTTTATGTCTTCAATTAAGGATTCAGATCGAGTCATTTCAGCACCTAACAAATCATCGCTTATGTCTAACAGTTTTTGAATATGTTCCATAGCTTTCTGTTGTTCAGTTGCAATTTTAGCAAGTGTTTTGTAGCTAGGTTTTGAACCACAATCAGAGTCATCGTCACTAGATGTTTGATAGTGAGTAGTGCGTGTGTTTACCTTGGCACCGCGAGCCATGAAGCGGTAGGTAGAAGCGGAGTAGTCCTTGTCATTTGCATCAGTGTCGGTGATGAAGTCATTGTCTTCAGTGTTGAAGATGGACTTGGCAATGTATGCTGTAGCCAGACTTGCGACGCCTGAGTCGGATTCCTCCTCAGACTCCACCTCCGCCTCCTCAGAAGCAGACTCCTCCTCTGAATCCATTTCCTTGCCAACAAACGCACGTGCCTTGCCAGATGAGCTCTTCTTGTGTGATGAATACTTTGAGGAAGACTTGGAAGAAGACTTTGAGTATTTCTTCTTCTTCTTCTTGTCGTCAGAGTCATATTCCTTGCTCTTCTTCTTCTTTTTGTTCTCATTGTCCCACTATGGACACTCAGAGATGAGTGGCCAAGTTTCTTGCACTTGTGACATGTTTTCTTCTTGTAGTCATGAGCAGGAGCTTCATCATTCCTTGAACTTGACCGGGAAGACTTTCTGAAGCCTTTCTTCTTGGTGAATTTTTGGAACTTCTTGACAAGCATAGCAAGTTCCCTTCCAATGTCTTCAGGGTCATCAGAACTGCTGTCAGATTCTTCTTCAGATGAGGAGACAGCTTTTGCCTTCAAGGCACGAGTTCGCCCATAGTTTGGACCATAGATCTCTCTTTTCTCCAAAAGCTGAAACTCATGTGTGTTGAGCCTCTCAAGTATGTCAGACGGATCGAGTGTCTTGAAATCAGGACGTTCTTGAATCATCAGGGCCAGGATGTCAAACGAACTATCAAGTGATCTTAGCAGCGTCTTGACGATTTCGTGTTTGGTAATCTCAGTGGCGCCGAGGGCTTGAAGCTCATTTGTGATGTCAGTGAGTCGGCCAAATGTGTGCTGGACATTCTCATTATCATTTCGCTTGAAGCGGTTGAAGGGGTTGCGAAGAACACTGATTCTCTGATCTCTCTGGGTTGAGATGCCTTCATTGACCTTGGATAGCCAGTCCCAGACCAGCTTGGATGTCTTCAAAGCACTCACGCGGCCATACTGTCCTTTGGTCAGAGGACCACATATGATATTCTTGGCAGTAGAGTCCAGTTGAACGAATTTCTTGACATCAGCAGCAGTGACACCTTCTCCAGCCTTGGGAACGCCGTTCTCGACGACATACCATAGGTCGACGTCAATGGCTTCAAGATGCATACGCATCTTATGCTTCCAGTAGGGATATTCAGTTCCATCGAAGACGGGGCACGCATCGGAGACTTTAATTATCCCTGCAGTCGACATAGCTAAAACTCCAGGTGGTTAAACCGAATCACACAGAACAAGGGAGCACCTTGCTCTGATACCAATTGAAAGTGCGTTATATCGACTAGAGGGGGGGTGAATAGGCGATTTTTATGAAAGTCTTCAAAACGTGGAAGTTATGAAGACAAATAGTAGAGATATGCCTATTACTATGCAGCGGAAGTTAGACTACACTAGGCAAGCCATGGTCAAGTATCAACAGAGTGAAAGCACAGTGACAAATAGTTGTAGTGTAATAAGGATTAGGTAGGAAGATATTATGAAGCTAAACAGATCATACGTTCATGTTGTGAAGACAAAAGATAGAACAGACATGCAATGACTTCACAATGAGTAATCAGTAAGTAAAAGGAAGTGAAGATGAAACCAGTGACTCGTTGAAGACAATGATGTGTTGGACCAGTTCCAGTTGCTGTGACAACTGTACGTCTGGTTGGAGCGGCTAGGTATTTAAACCTTAGGACACACAGTCCCGGACACTCAGTCCTGAACACGCAGCTCAAGACACCCAGTCCTCACCGTATTCTCCTTGAGCTAAGGTCACATAGACCTCGCCCAATCACTCTGGTAAGTCTTCAAGGTAGACTCCCAAACCTTCACAAACTTCGTTCACTGGCAATCCACAATGTCTCTTGGAAGCTCAGAACGCGACGCCTAACCGGCTGGAGGATGCACAGTCCTCAAGTGTAAAAAGTCTTCAGATCACACAGACAAGAAGACTTAAGTGATGCCCAATTCTCTCTGGCTCTGGTGGTTAGGGCTTTTATCCTCACAAGGAATTCTCTCTCAAAGGCTTCGAGGTGGGTTGCTCTCAAACGACAAAAGCCGTACTTTCTATCTGAGCAGCCAACCGTTTATGGTTGTAGGGGGTGGGGTATTTATAGCCACTTGGCAACCCGACCTGATTTGTCTGAAATGACCCTGGGTCACTAAGGAACTGACACGTGTCCCAACTGTCAGATTTCAAACTCACGCGGCAACTTTACTTGGGCTACAAGCAAAGCTGACTTGTCCGACTCTGGACAAGATTCGCTTTCATAGTCTTCACTCGAAGACATAGGTTTTTGATTTAGGCATCACTTCAGTCATTCTGACTGGTTCTCCTGGACCCCGCTTAACAGTACGGTGGTTCCTATGACTCAACACAAAAGAAAAAGAACTACGAAAGATCTAAGTCTTCGAGCTCCATAGGCTTTATATCGTGTCTTCTCTTGTCATAGTCTTCAATGTGAATATCTTCATATACCACCTTTGACTTCAATGTCTTCATACATTTTTAGGGGTCATCTCTGGTAGTAAAACCGAATCAATCAGGGACTTCTACCTGTGTTATCCTGCAATTCTCACAAACACATTAGTCCCTCAACTAGGTTTGTCGTCAATACTCCAAAACCAACTAGGGGTGGCACTAGATGCACTTACAGAGACAAACATTAATCTGTTTTCAATGCTAAATCCCTTCTGCCTGAATCCCGGAGAAGTAGGAATGACCACCCGACAATCCAGGCGTGCGTGGGAATGTGGAACAACCTCTCATGTGTTGCATGATCGCCACGTGTCCTTCAGATGCGAATCGCCAGGGGTACCTGTGTAATAACACTGTGTCGTCCCTGTCCCTATAAATACACGCCTCACCCTAGTCATTATCTCTTCTTCCACTCCCGCACAAACCCTAGCGCCACCGCTAGCCCTCGACGACGCCGGCGACGAAGCCCTTAGCTGCCGCGACCTCACTGACGCCATCCTCACGCCGTCCGCGGACATCGTATTCTCCGCCGTCACTGTAGGTGTCCTCCGTCGCCAAGTTAGGGCACAGAAGATCGAACTGCTCGGCCTCCTCTCCCACTCCGTCTAGCAGTTCCTCGTGTGGTAAATAAAACCTCCTTTTTACAGTCTTTTTGATCCGATAGATTCATCCTTTTCCACCACAAGTAGTTTCTGTTCACACAAGTTGGATCTATCTCATACTGCATCTCATAACATGCATAGTATGTTCACTTATGCTTCACAAAGTAGTTAGATTCCTCACTTGTACTTATTCATGGATTTGTACAAATCTGGAACCAACTCTTTACCTATGAGTGAATGTCTTCGCACTATGAGGTCAATGTCTTCTAAACTGATTTATCTTCAAAATCTTCTGAGAATGCATATGACCTCTTCCCCTTCCCTCGCACCTTTAATGCTGTCACAGGTACATGTCCATGGGAGAATCCCTTGGTTCTCATAGTCTGCATTCATTTGTAGAGTTCTTACAGCATCATATAAATTCTCCTGAAGCCAGTTCTTGTCTGACCAGTAGACGGAAGACTTTGACAGTTTTGAAGCCTTTCAGTCTAAACTTCATGGCACCAGAGAAATCTGCAAGGAAGGTGGCAGACAGCGCCGTGGAAACACCTCAAGAGATTTTCCTCCTGACCTCTATGAGCTGTACAAGACAGATCCAGAGGAGGACTACAATCAGCGGAAAACCCGAATCCAATGGATACGAACATATTGGGCATAACAATGGTACAAGTACAGGTTCGTGACCCAGGAATATGCTGAGAAGAATGCCATCAAGCGACCGTGGGGAGACATCTTGTACAGAAATCTTCAATCCAGGTCCAGAGCTGAAGCCATTGAACAAGGCTTCTATCCTTGCATGGTCCGTGGACCACAGCCTGCAGATGCAGACCCATCTTCATTACTATGGTGCCATGACAATAATCTGTTCAAGTGCAACTTCCAGTTTGCCAAGAACTCGGCCAAAGAAAACAAGAAGTCGCGGGGATTAGACTTCAATCCAGGTCCCTCTGCTCCTCGTGCCGATGGCACTTGTGAAGCTGAACCCAATCTTGTTGGGCCCTTCTACAACCTAGATGGTCTCATCTCTCATATTATGGTTCAAGGGACAGCCGTGGATGAACCTGCAGACGACGCTGATTCTGACAAAGCGCCTGCACCACCGAAGCCAAAGAAGCTGAAGAAACCTAAAGCTTCGAAGCCTTCCCCTGCACCAAAGGTTTCACGGGCGAAGCCTCTAGCCACTGCACCTCCTGAAGACAGTGTGCAGTCTGAAGATTTTTCATGCATCTCCAAGCCCGCCAAAGTGAAGATGCCCATGCAACCCACTAGCCAAGCACTGACCCCTGCTCCTGTTTTGCGCAACGAGAATGACACCATTGATCTGTCCAACGACGATGATCTTGGCGATGACGCTCTTGAGCAGTTGATCAAGAGCAAGCAAGAGGCGGAAATCTTCAATGACCTTCCTCTCTTTGATGTGGAAATCTTAAACAAGTTCATTGATGAGTGGTTTGACAGCCCAAATGTCAGCTTTGATGATCTTCAGCTTCCCATTGGCCTCAGCGTCTCCTTCCACGGAGCCATTGCTGCTGAGCTGGCTCTAGCTCAGAAAATTGTTGAGCTGAATCATAAGATAGATTATGAAAAGGCTCAGTTCAAGAAGCATATGGCCAAGCTCAATGTTGAAGACATTCAGAACTTCCAGGTCATGATGCATGAGCTCAAGGAAGCATTCCGCACGAAACGCGAAGAAACCAAAGGTTCTCGTGAGCGCATGAAGGATCTTGCTGCTAAATGTGTTCAAGGATACAATGAAGCTGAAAAGCGCAAGGCTTTGGGGCGTCCGGGCATCGACCCCCGAATGGCGGCCAAGAAGAAGAAGAAGCCAGCTGTGGCAGAACCCGAAGCACCAAGGCAGGAAATACATCCAATTGTCTTCCCAACCAGTATGACAGGCTCGAAGCCTAAGGTCCCCATAGTGGCTTCAGAACTCAAGAAAACAAGGGCAGCTGAAGCCGATGTAAGAAAACGCAAGACCAAGGCCAACACTGATGATGCTCCCCCAACCAAGAAATGGAAAACCAAGAAGAGAGATCGGGCTGCTCCCACAGAGCCCCTTGATGTCGAGCCAATCTCAGTGGCTCGTCCTGTGTCTGAACATCAAGAGCGCCAAGTGATAGTTCATGAGCCTGCTTCCATAGAGGCTCCTGAAGCTGAAGACAATCCAGTTGTTGACCCCACCGCAGCTGAAGACATTGGTCCTCACGACAATGTTGAAGATGATGAAGTCCTTCCTCAGATCGAGCACAATTTGGTATCATCGCCTGTGCTCACGCACAACGAACTCATCAGCATTGGTCGTCCTCTGATGCCAACTTCTCAGGATGCATCATGGGCTGATCACCCACAACACCATGACACCCCAAGTGCCCCCCAACCACAAGATGATGATGACTTTGAGGCCCAGCCGAGTCCATCTCCACCAGCGTCGCTAGCATTACGCAGGCTTCGCAAAGGACCAGGGCCCCAAGTCCCTTCTACTGTGCACGTTTCTGAGTCTGAAGCCAAAACGGCTGAAGATATTCCGGCTGCATCAGCCGATGAAGGAGAAGAACCACGAGTTGAAGTAGAAAGAGTTGTTACACCCCCAGCCCACCAAGATGTTGTTCTCGAGGAGAACGTGTCCTACCCTCCAGCTCCTGAAGTGGAGGTTAACAATCCTGAGGCGGCCACCAACATCAACACTGAAGCCAATGACGTTGTCATGGCTGAAGCTAATGTGGCGCCTGAAGCTCATGCGGTGCCAGAAGTGCATGCACCTGAAGCCACTACAGCGCCCGAAGCCAATACTAAAGCTCCTGAAGCCAATGTGGACCCTGAAGCCCATGTCAATGCCAATGCCAATTCTCCTGTACCCCCTCCAAGACCTCATACAATTGAGCTGGCATTTGATCGTGGTCAGCCTGTTATGGTCCGATGGCCCATTCTGGTTCCTCCACCTGCTGCGGGTCCACAATTTGACTATCATGTCGAGCATAGACCTCATGTCCAGAAGCCCAAGCCAAGACTTCCCAGATTCCCAGGCACTGCAACCTCTCTTGAATCTTCAATGTGAATGGCTTCGTGGCACATAACACCTTCTTCAACAGCGCCAAGAACCCTTACACCAAACCTCACATTTCATCGGATCGGTTCTGGAGCTATCAGCAGCGCAGCTACTATTCCTGCATCTTATACAATCAAGGGCGCATATTTCCCCATATGCATCTTGATACTGAAGCTATAGCTGGCCTGCCCTGTCTAGAAGAAGCGTTGGATTGCTTCAGAGACGCTGGACTCATGCAGTTTGTCACAGACAAGGAACACTGGAATGAAGAGCTTCTGCTATAGTTCTATGCAACTCTTCACATTCGAGGCTACAACAGGGATCCAAAGACTTGGTTCCTTGAGTGGATGACATGCAATGTCCATCATGAAGCCAAAGCTCTTGATATCGTTGAGCTCACAGGTCTGCCCACTCCTGGTGAATACTATGAACTAGGTTGTCAACAACACCAGAATGCTTTGGAGAGCATTTTTCAGAAGCCAGAACCCAACATGAGCCAAATGTTGAGCATGATGAAGCCTTTGCCTCACGACGCTGACTACCCATCTGAATTCTTTGTTGAAGACCTAGAGTATTTGCCTCGCACCATTTATCATATCATCAGAAAAACTCTATGGCCTGTCAAAGGACATTCATCTGCAGCGAAGCTTGAAGGAGCAATGAAGACTTTGGTTTTCTATATCTTCAATGGCATCAGCTTCAATGCTCAAGACATCTTCATCAGGCAGTTGGCTGCATCTGGCTCCGACATTTTTGGTATGAAGTTCTATGCTCCATGGGTAATGCGCCTTATCAAGCTTCACTCTGCCATTAACTATCAGCCGTCTACGCGCAATCATCTTGCATTCTTGCCAGAGGTTGATATGTCTGTTGAAGCTATTTACCCAGAGCCTGCTAAGGATCCCATTTATCTTCACAATGCTGATCACCAAAGCTTCACCCAGCCCATTGAAGGAGTTCAGGCAGTCTCGCGTGTTTATCCCTTGGCTAGCAATACACGTGCCCCTCGCGCTCAAACTGACGCCACTGGAAGCACCATTTCCCAAAGGCCTCGGAGGCGATCTCGTGTTCTCAATGACCGAGAGCTTCTCGTCGCGCTACACCAGAAACAGGACAAGCATCACAACTGGCTTAAGCGTCAGATGCAAAGCCTCTTGGTGGATGTCAATCGCATTCCCAATCTTGCCACCAAGAATGCCTTTGTTACTCATGAAACCTGTCGGAGGTCTTGGAAGAGTTTGACACTGCTTAGTGCTGAAGATGATCTGCAGGACGATGGCTTCACCGAAAGATTCAAGTTTGACTCAACTCCTCCAAGGAATGCTCACTTGCGTCGGAGTCCCTCACTTGAAGACTCTGACTATTCGTCCCCAGCTGCGACAGTGAATGCCAGAGTCATCGATGACCAAGATGATGCAACTTCACCTCTTCCAACTTCAGCGCATGTCGACACTGCACCAAGTTCTTCTGCACCACCGGACCTCAACGACGACCCTGCTGCCTCGCCTGCACCTCATGGGAACGAGTAGGCGCTCTATGTCTTCAAACCTTTTTGGTCCTTACTGACAAAAGGGGGAGAAGCATTGATAACCCACAAGTATAGGGGATCGCAACAGTTTTCGATAAGTAAGAGTGTTGAACCCAACGAGGAGCTAAAGGTAGAACAAATATTCCCTCAAGTTCTATCGACCACCAATACAACTCTACGCACGCTTGACGTTCGCTTTACCTAGAACAAGTATGAAACTAGAAGTACTTTGTAGGTGTTGTTGGATAGGTTTGCAAGATAATAAAGAGCAAGTAAATAAAAAGTAGGGGCTGTTTAGATAAAGAAACAATAAAGTAAATATAGCGAGTGTGGAAAAGTGGTGGTAGGAGTTGCGAAATTTCCCCTAAGCAATTGACAAATTTACTTGACCGATAGCAAGTATTATGTGGGAGAGGCCACTGCTAGCATGTCATCCCTGACCTGGAATTCTATGCGCTTATGCTTGGAACTATTAGCAAGCATCCACAACTACTAACGTTCATTAAGGTAAAACCCAACCGTAGCATTAAGAAATATTGGCCCCCCTTCAATCCCGTATGCATCAATTTCTATGCTAGGTTGAAGCTTCTGTCACTCTTGCCCTCCAATACATAGTCCTATCAAAATACAACTAACCCTAGGGTGTGATCCACACACGCAATCATATGATGGGCACAAAAGGACAACAACATAACCACAAGCAAATTAAATCAATCATAGCAATTCATCAACCACCAATAGGACAACAAAAATCTACTCAGACATCATAGGATGGCAACACATCATTGGATAATAATATGAAGCATAAAGCACCATGTTCAAGTAGAGGGTACAACGGGTTGCGGGGGAGTGGACCGCTGTAGATAGAGGGAGGAAGGTGATGGAGATGTTGGTGAAGATGGCAAAGGTGTTGGTGTAGATTGCGGTGATGATGATGGCCCCCGGTGGCACTCCGGTGCCACCGGAAATGAGGGGGAGAGAGCCCCCCTCCTTCTTATTCTTCCTTGACCTCCTCCCTAGATGGGAGAAGGGTTTCCCCTCTGGTCCATGGGCCTCCATGGCACGGGAGGGGCGAGAGCCCCTCCGAGATTGGATCTGTCTCTCTCTGTTTCTGCGTTCTGTTCTGGCTCTGTTTCACCATTACGTATATATATGGAGATCCGTAACTCTGATTGGCCTGAAACCTTCGCCGTGATTTTTTCCCGAATATTAGCTTTCTTGCGGCAAAAGAAGAGCGTCAACCACCTTACGATGGGCTCACGAGGGTAGGGGCGCGCCCTAGGGGGGCGCCCCCCTGCCTCGTGACCACCTCGGGCACTGGTTCGCGTTGATTTTCCTTCCAAATTTTCCATATTTTCCAAAAATAAGCTCAGTCCGTTTTTATCCCGTTTGGACCCCGTTGGATATGGATATTCTACGAAACCAAAAACATGCAACATACAGGAACTGGCACTGGGCACTGGATCAATATGTTAGTCCCAAAAATAATATAAAAAAGTTGCCAAAAAGTATATGAAAGTTGAATAATGTTGGCATGGAACAATCAAAAATTATAGATACGACGGAGACGTATCAGCATCCCCAAGCTTAATTCCTGCTCGTCCTCGAGTAGGTAAATGATAAAAAAAGATAATTTTTGATGTGGAATGCTACCTAGCATAATCTTGACCATATGTCTAATCATGGCATGAATATTAAGACACGAGTGATTCAAAGCAATAGTCTATCCTTTGACATTAAGACAATAATACTTCAAGCATACTAATAAAGCAATCATGTATTTTCAAAATAACATGGCCAAAGAAAGTTATCCCTAAAAAAATCATATAGTCTGACTATGCTCCATCTTCACCACACAAAATATTCAAATCATGCACAACCCCAATGACAAGCCAAGCAATTGTTTCATACTTTTGACGTTCTCAAACCTTTTCAACTTTCACGCAATACATGAGCGTGAGCCATGGACATAGCACTATAGGTGGAATAGAATATGATGGTGGAGGAGACAAAAAGGAGAAGATAGTCTCACATCAACTAGGCGTATCAACGGGCTATGGAGATGCCCATCAATAGATATCAATGTGACTGAGTAGGGATTGCCATGCAACGGATGCACTAGAGCTATAAGTATATGAAAGCTCCAACTAAAACTAAGTGGGTGTGCATCCAACTTGCTTGCTCATGAAGATCTCGGGCATTTGAGGAAGCCCATCATCGGAATATACAAGCCAAGTTCTATAATGAATATTCCCACTAGTATATGAAAGTGATAACTCAAGAGACTCTCTATATGAAGAACATGGTGATACTTTGAAGCACAAGTGTGGTTGTAAGTGCATCTAGTGCCACCCCTAGTTGGTTTTGGAGTATTGATGACAAACCTGGGTGAGGGACTAATGTGTTTGTGAGAATTGCAGGATAACACAGGTAGAAGTCCCTCATTGATTCGGTTTTCCTACCAGAGATGACCCCTAAAAATGTATGCATACATTGAAGTCAAAGGTGGTATGTGAAGACATTCACATTGAAGACTATGACAAGAGAAGACATTGTGTGAAGACTATGGAGCGCAAAGACTTAGTTGTTTCGTCGTTCTTTTTCTTCTCTGTTGAGTCGTAGGAACCACCGTACTATTAAGTGGGGTCCAAGAGAACCAGTCAGAATGACTGAAGTGATGCTTAACCAAAATCCTATGTCTTCGAGCGAAGACAATGAGAGCAAATCTTATCCAGAGTTGGATAAGTCAGCTTTGCTTGTAGCCCAAGTAAAGTTGCCGTGTGTGTTTGAAATCTGACCGTTGGAACACGTGTTAGTTCCTTAGTGACCTAGGGTCATTTCGGACAAATCAGGTCGGGTTGCCTAGTGGCTATAAATAGCCCACCCCCTACAACCATAAATAGTTGGCTGCTCAGAGTTAGTGTACGGCTTTTGTCATTTGAGAGCAACCCACCTGGAAGCCTTTGAGAGATAATTCCTTGCGAGGATAAAGCCCTAACCACCCAGAGCCAAAGAGTGTTAGGCATCACTGAAGTCTTCCTGTTTGTGTGATCTGAAGACTTATTACACTTGAGGACTGTGAATCCTCCAGCCGGTTAGTGATAGAGGCAAAGGTTCCTGATGTTTCGATGAGATGGTGGCTATCGTTTTCTGTGGGAGTCGACCTTGACGATCCGACTACGAACGTGCGAGACGTCGCGCCTTAGCAATCGCTAAACCAACTTCCGACGGTTATTGATCATGCCGGAGCACGATCAACCTGACCACGAGGGTCTGTTTCCTGCGAGCAAATGAAGAACAAGCAAGAAACTGAGATTGCAATCTGGATATTGCGAATATAAGATGAAAGCTTTATTGATCAAGGTGGGGTTCTGTGACGTCTTGGTCTGGTCGTTGGACACAAACGAAGTACGTGAAGTTGCAGCTATGGCGAACTTTTAATCTAAACAAAACCCAAAGCCTAAACGATGCCCTAAGGGCTGTATATATGGAGGAGAGAGGGGGAATTTCGTGGCCCTTGGTGGAGGGGTCCGAAACCAACCCTAACTCTTGTTTCCCCACACATACAGACTCTAAAAACAGCCTATACTTAAGTACTTCGAAAATACATGGGCCTGGCTCAATAATAAGGTGACGCAGCACCTAAAATAGCCTCTGGACGAAATTTATGAAGTGGCATCTTGTATATTTCGTCCCATGCTTCATGCACTCATTATGGTGGCTTCAGAGTCCTGGAATCATCACTTGTAACTCCGTTCTTGTTCCCCTTGCGCATGCCATCATCTCCATGCTTGAACTTGCTCCAAGGTTCATCTTTCTTGTCCAAGCTAGGCCCTTCATTTGTAAGAAAAAAAAAGTATCCAATTTAGGCAGCATCATATTCTCATGAACATTAGAATCGTTACCAAGAAACGGAAGTACCTGATAATTCAAATGGCGTGCGCGAGCTCTAGTAATTGGTCCAGTGTGTATAGCAGCAGGGGCTGTGGGTGTAACAATGGTATTGATGTCCTCATCATCCTCCCCTTCTTGAAATGAAGTCGTCCTCAACGAAAATTCATCGTCCTCACCCAAATAAGGCTTCAAATCTGCAATGTTAAAAGTGGGACTAACCCCAAAATCTGCAGGCAGCTCAAGTTTATATGCATTATCATTTATTTTCTCTAACACCTTAAAAGGACCATCATCACGTGGCATTAGCTTTGATTTGTGCAAATTAGGAAATCTATCCTTACGCAAATGTAACCAAACAAGATCTCCAGGTGCAAACAGAACATGTTTTCTACCCTTATCTCTAGCAAGTTTATATTTAGCATTCATACACTCAATGTTTTCCTTTGTTAACTCATGCATTTTTAAAATAAATTCAGCACGTTCTTTAGCATCAAAATTAACCTTCTCTGAAGATGGAAGAGGCAACAAATCAATAGGTGCACGAGGTAGGAAACCATACACAATTTCAAAAGGGCACATCTTAGTAGTAGAATGCAATGAACGATTATAAGCAAATTCAATATGAGGCAAGCATTCTTCCGACATTTTCTTGTTATTCTTCAAAACAGCCCTAAGCATAGTAGACAATGTTCTATTGACTACTTCAGTTTGTCCATCAGTTTGGGGGTGACAAGTAGTACTAAAAAGCAGCTTAGTCCCCAACTTAGCCCATAAACATCTCCAAAAGTGGCTAAGAAATTTAGTATCACGATATGAAACAATAGTATTTGGCTCACCATGTAAGCAAATAATTTCACGAAAGAACAAATCAGCAACATTAACAGCATCATCGCTTTTATGACATGGTATAAAGTGTGCCATTTTCGAGAACCTATCCACGACAACAAATATGCTATCCCTCCCCTTCTTTGTTCGAGGTAAACCTAAAACAAAGTCCATAGATATATCCTCCCAAGGAACAATAGGTATAGGCAAAGGCATATATAAACCATGAGGATTGAGTCGTGACTTAGCTCTTTGACATGTAGTGCAGCGAGCAACAAACCGCTCAACATCCCGTATCATCTTTGGCCAAAAGAAATGTGTAGCAAGTATCTCCTCCGTCTTCTTGACGCCAAAGTGTCCCATTAATCCTCCTCCATGCGCCTCCTGCAACAACAAAAGACGAACGGAGCTAGCTGGAATGAATAGCTTGTTAGCACGAAACACAAATCCATCGTTAAGAACGAACTAGTTCCAAGTTCTCCCTTCCTTACAATTCTGCAATACATCTTTAAATTCAGCATCATGAACATATTGATCTTTGATGGTCTCCAAACCAAATATTTTAAAGTCAAGTTGTGAAAGCATAGTATAACGACGAGATAAGGCATTAGAAATAACATTTTCTTTACCCTTCTTGTGTTTAATGACATAAGGGAAAGTCTCAATGAATTCAACCCATTTAGCATGTCTATGGTTCAGTTTTGCTTGACTTTTAGTGTGTTTCAAAGATTCATGATCAGAATGTATAACAAATTCCTTGGGCCATAAATAATGTTGCCATGTTTCTAGGGTCCGAACAAGAGCATATAATTCTTTATCATAAGTAGAATAGTTCAGACCAGGCCCACTCAATTTTTCAGAAAAGTATGCAACAAGTTTTCCATCTTGTAATAAAACACCTCCTAATCCAATTCCACTCGCATCACATTCAAGCTCAAAAGTCTTAGTGAAATTAGGAAGTTGGAGTAAAGGAGCATGTGTCAACTTATCTTTCAATACCGTGAAGGCTTCTTCCTGTGCGGTACCCCAAACAAAAGGCACATCCTTCTTTTTAAGCTCGTTGAGAGGTGTAGCAATGGTGCTGAAATCTCTCACAAAACGCCTATAGAAACCAGCGAGGCCAAGGAAACTCCTCACTTGTGTGACCGTTTTGGGCTGCGGCCAACTCTCAATAGCTTCAATCTTGGCTTTATCAACTTCAATTCCCTGTGGAGTAAGAACATAGCCAAGAAAAGATACTCGGTCGGTGCAAAAGGTGCACTTTCCAAGGTTACCAAACAAACATGCATCACGTAGAGCAATAAAAACAGCACGTAAATGTTCCAAATGTTCCTCCAAAGATTTGCTATAAATCAATAAGTCATCAAAGTAAACTACCACAAATCGTCCAATGAAAGCACGTAAAACTTCGTTCATTAACCTCATGAAAGTACTAGGTGCATTAGTTAACCCAAAAGGCATGACTAACCACTCATATAATCCAAACTTAGTTTTAAATGCTGTTTTCCATTCATCTCCCAATTTCATACGAATTTGATGGTATCCACTACGCAAATCAACTTTGGAGAATATTGTAGAGCCACTCAATTCATCAAGCATATCATCTAGCCTATGAATAGGATGACGATAACGAATAGTAATATTATTAATGCCTCCACAATCAACGCACATACGCGACGTACCATCCTTTTTCGGCACTAAAATGATAGGAACAGCACAAGGACTAAGGGATTCGCGTATATAACCTTTGTCGAGCAGTTCTTGTACTTGACGCATAATCTCCTTCGTCTCGTCTAGATTGGTACGGTATGGTGCATGGTTGGGTAATGATGCACCGGGAATTAAGTCAATTTGATGCTCAATCCCTCGAATAGGTGGTAATTGTTGGGTTTCGTAGTAATTTCGAAAAATTTCCTACGCACACGCAAGATCATATGATGTATAGCAACGAGAGGGGAGAGTGTTGTCTACGTACCCACGCAGACTGTCTGCGGAAGCGATGACACAACGTAGAGGAAGTAGTCGTACGTCTTCACGATCCAACCGATCAAGCACCGAAACTACGGCACCTCCGAGTTCGAGCACACGTTCAGCTCGATGACGATCCCTGGACTCCGATCCAGCAAAGTGTCGGGGAAGAGTTCCGTCAGCACGACGGCGTGGTGACGATCTTGATGCACTACAGCAGCAGGGCTTCGCCTAAACTCTGCTACAGTATTATCGAGGACTATGGTGGCAGGGGGCACCGCACACGGCTAAGGAATAGATCACGTGGATCAACTTGTGTGTTTCTGGGGTGCCTCTACCTCAGTATATAAAGGAGCCAAGGGGGAAGGGGGCGCCGGCCAGGAGGAGGGCGCAGGAGGAGTCCTACTCCTCCCGGGAGTAGGACTCCCCCCCAATCCTAGTTGGACTAGGATTCCCCAAGGGGGAAAGAGGGAGAGGGGGGCCGGCCACCTCTCCTAGTCCTAATAGGACTAGGGGAAGGGGGGAGGCGCGTGGCCACCTTGGGCTGCCCCTTTCTCCTTTCCACTAAAGCCCATTAAGGCCCATATGGCTGCTGGGGGGTTCCGGTAACCTCCCGGTACTCCGGTAAAATCCCGATTTCACCCGGAACACTTCCGATATCCAAACATAGGCTTCCAATATATCAATCTTTATGTCTCGACCATTTTGAGACTCCTCGTCATGTCCGTGATCACATCCGGGACTCCGAACAACCTTCGGTACATGAAAAATGCATAAACTCATAATATAACTGTCATCGTAACCTTAAGCGTGCGGACCCTACGGGTTCGAGAACAATGTAGACATGACCGAGACACGTCTCTGGTCAATAACCAATAGCGGGACCTGGATGCCCATATTGGCTCCTACATATTCTACGAAGATCTTTATCGGTCAGAATGCATAACAACATACGTTGTTCCCTTTGTCATCGGTACGTTACTTGCCCGAGATTCGATCGTCGGTATTCCAATACCTAGTTCAATCTCGTTACCGGCAAGTCTCTTTACTCGTTCTGTAATACATCATCCCGCAACTAACTCATTTAGTTGCAATGCTTGCAAGGCTTAAGTGATGTGCATTACCGAGAGGGCCCAGAGATACCTCTCCGACAATCGGAGTGACAAATCCTAATCTCGAAATACGCCAACCCAACATCTACCTTTTGAGACACCTGTAATGCTCCTTTATAATCACCCAGTAACGTTGTGACGTTTGGTAGCACCCAAAGTGTTCCTCCGGTAAACGGGAGTTGCATAATCTCATAGTCATAGGAACATGTATAAGTCATGAAGAAAGCAATAGCAACATACTAAACGATCGGGTGCTAAGCTAATGGAATGGGTCATGTCAATCAGATCATTCAACTAATGATGTGACCTCGTTAATCAAATAACAACTCTTTGTTCATGGTTAGGAAACATAACCATCTTTGATCAGCGAGCTAGTCAAGTAGAGGCATACTAGTGACACTCTGTTTGTCTATGTATTCACACATGTATTATGTTTCCGGTTAATACAATTCTAGCATGAATAATAAACATTTATCATGATATAAATAATAACTTTATTATTGCCTCTAGGGCATATTTCCTTCAGTCTCCCACTTGCACTAGAGTCAATAATCTAGTTCACATCGCCATGTGATTTATTAGCAATAGTTCACATCACCATGTGATTAACACCCATAGTCCACATCGATATGTGACCAACACCCAAAGGGTTTACTAGAGTCAGTAATCTAGTTCACATCGCTATGTGATTAACACCCAAAGAGCACTAAGGTGTGATCATGTTTTGCTTGTGAGATAATTTTAGTCACCGGGTCTGTTATATTCAGATCCGTAAGTATTTTGCAAATCTTTATGTCAACAATGCTCTGCACGGAGCTACTCTAGCTAATTGCTCCCACTTTCAATATGTATCTAGATTGAGACTTAGATTCATCTAGATTAGTGTCAAAACTTGCATCGGCGTAACCCTTTACGACGAACCTTTTTTTTCACTTCCATAATCGAGAAACGTATCCTTATTCCACTAAGGATAATTTTGACCGTTGTCCAGTGATCTACTCCTAGATCACTATTGTACTCCCTTGCCAAACTCAGTGGTAGGGTATACAATAGATCTGGTACATAGCATGGCATACTTTATAGAACCTATGATCAAGGCATGGGGAATGACATTCATTCTCTTTCTATCTTCTGCCGTGGTCGGGCTTTGAGTCTTACTCAATTTCACACCTTGTAACACAGGCAAGAAACTCTTTCTTTGACTGTTCCATTTTGAACTACTTCAAAATCTTGTCAAGGTATGTATTTATTGAAAAACTTATCAAGCATCTTGATCTATCTCTATAGATCTTGATGCTCAATATGTAAGCAACTTCACCAAGGTCTTTCTTTGAAAAATTCCTTTCAAACACTCCTTTATGCTTTGCAGAATAATTCTACATTATTTCCGATTAACAATATGTCATACACATATACTTATCAGAAATGTTGTAGTGCTTCCACTCACTTTCTTGTAATACAGGCTTCACCGCAAGTCTGTATAAAACTATATGCTTTGATCAACTTATCAAAGCATATATTCCAACTCCGAGATGCTTGCACCAGTCCATAGATGGATCGCTGGAGCTTGCATATTTTGTTAGCACCTTTAGGATTGACAAAACCTTCTGGTTGTATCATATACAACTCTTCTTTAATAAATCTATTAAGGAATGCAGTTTTGTTTATCCATTTGCTAGATTTCATTAAATGCGGCAATTGCTAACATGATTCGGACAGACTTAAGCATAGATACGAGTGAGAAACTCTCATCGTAGTCAACACCTTGAACTTGTCGAAAACCTTTTTGCGACAATTCTAGCTTTGTAGATAGTAACACTACTATCAGCGTCCGTCTTCCTCTTGAAGATCCATTTATTCTCAATTGCTTGCCGATCATCGGGCAAGTCAACCAAAGTCCATACTTTGTTCTCATACATGGATCCCATCTCAGATTTCATGGCCTCAAGCCATTTTGCGGAATCTGGGCTCACCATCGCTTCTTCATAATTCGTAGGTTCGTCATGGTCAAGTAGCATGACCTCCAGAACAGGATTACCATACCACTCTGGTGCGGATCTCACTCTGGTTTACCTACGAGATTCGGTAGTAACTTGATCTGAAGTTACATGATGATCATCATTAGCTTCCTCACTAATTGGTGTAGTAGTCACAGGAACAGATTTCTGTGATGAACTACTTTTCAATAAGGGAGAAGGTACAATTACCTTATCAAGTTTCTACTTTCCTCCCACTCACTTCTTTCGAGAGAACCTCCTTCTCTAGAAAGGATCCATTCTTAGCAACGGATGTCTTGCCTTTGGATCTGTGATAGAAGGTGTACCCAACAGTAACCTTTTGGGTATCCTATGAAGACACACCTTTCCGATTTGGGTTTGAGCTTATCAGGATGAAACTTTTTCACATAAGCATTGCAACCCCAAACTTTAAGAAATGACAACTTTGGTTTCTTGCCAAACCACAGTTCATAAGGCGTCGTCTCAATGGATTTTGATGGTGCCCTATTTAATGTGAATGTAGCTGTCTCTAATGCATAACCCCAAAACGATAGTGGTAGATCGGTAAGATACATCTAGATTGCACTATATCCAATAAAGTACGGTTATGACGTTCGGACACACCATTATGCTGTGGTGTTCCAGGTGGCGTGAGTAGTGAAACTATTTCACATTGTTTTAACTGAAGACCAAACTTGTAACTCAAATATTTTACCTCTGCGATCATATCGTAGAAACTTTTATTTTCTTGTCACGATGATTTTCCACTTCACTCTGAAATTCTTGGAACTGTTCAAATGTTTCAGACTTATGTTTCATCAAGTAGATATCCCCATATTTGCTCAAATCATCTTGTGAAGGTCAGAAAATAATGATACCTGCTGTAAGCCTTAATATTCATCGGACCACATACATCAGTATGTATGATTTCCAACAAATCTGTTGCTTGCTTCATTGTTCCGGAGAACGGCGTTTTAGTCATCTTTCCCATAAGGCATGGTTTGCAAGCATCAAGTGATTCATAATCAAGTGATTCCAAAATCCATCAGCATGGAGTTTCTTCATGTGCTTTACACCAATATGACCTAAACGGCAGTGCCACAAATAAGTTGCACTATCATTATTAACTTCGCATTTTTGGTTTCAATATTATGAATATGTGTATCATTAAGATCGAGATCCAATGAACTATTTTCATTGGGTGTGTAACCATATAAGGTTTTATTCATGTAAATAGAACAACAATTTATTCTTTTACTTAAATGAATAACCGTATTACAATAAACATGATCAAATCATATTCATGCTCAACGCAAACACCAAATAACACTTATTTATGTTCAACACTAATCCCGAAAGTATAGGGAGTGTGCGATGATGATCATATCAATCTTGGAACCACTTCCAACACACATCGTCACTTCACCCTTAACTAGTCTCTGTTCATCCTGCAACTCCCGTTTCGAGTTACTACTCTTAGCAACTGAACTAGCATCAAATACTGAGGGGTTGCTATAAACACTAGTAAAGTACACATCAATAACATGTATATCAAATATACCTATGTTCACTTTGCCATCCTTCTTATCCGCCAATCACTTGGGGTAGTTCCGCTTCCAGTGACCAGTCCCTTTGCAGTAGAAGCACTTAGTCTCAGGCTTAGGATCAGACTTGGGCTTCTTCACTTGAGCAGCAACTTGCTTGCCGTTCTTCTTGAAGTTCCCCTTCTTCCCTCTGCCCTTTTCTTGAAACTAGTGGTCTTGTCTACCATCAACACTTGATGTTTTTCTTGATTTCTACCTTCGTCAATTTCCGCATTACGAAGAGCTTGGGAATCGTTTCCGTTATCCCTTGCATATCATAGTTCATCACGAAGTTCTACTAACTTGGTGATGGTGACTAGAGAATTCTGTCAATCACTATCTTATTTGGAAGATTAACTCCCACTTGATTCAAGCGATTGTAGTACCCATACAATCTGAGCACATGCTCACTAGTTGAGCGATTCTCCTCCATCTTTTAGCTATAGAACTTGTTGGAGACTTCATATCTCTCAACTCGGGTATTTGCTTGAAATATTAACTTCAGCTCCTGGAACATCTCATATGGTCCATGACGTTCAAAACGTCTTTGAAGTCCCGATTCTAAGCCATTAAGCATGGTGCACTAAACTATCAAGTAGTCATCATATTGAGTTAGCCAAACGTTCATAACGTCTGCATCTGCTCCTGCAATAGGTCTGTCACCTAGCGGTGCATCAAGGACATAATTCTTCTGTGCAGCAATGAGGATAAACCTTGGATCAGGGATCCAATCCGCATCATTGCTACTAACATCTTTCAACACAATTTTCTCTAGGAACATATCAAAATAAACACAGGGAAGCAACGACGCGAGCTATTGATCTACAACATAATTTGCAAAATACTACCAGGACTAAGTTCATGATAAATTTAAGTTCAATTAATCATATTACTTAAGAACTCCCACTTAGATAGACATCCCTCTAATCCTCTAAGTGATCACGTGATCCAAATCAACTAAACCATGTCCGATCATCACGTGAGATGGAGTAGTTTCATTGGTGAACATCACTATGTTGATCATATCTACTATATGATTCACGCTCGACCTTTCGGTCTCCGTGTTCCGAGGCCATATCTGTATATGCTTGGCTCGTCAAGTATAACCTGAGTATTCCGCGTGTGCAACTGTTTTGCACCCGTTGTATTTGAACGTAGAGCCTATCACACCCGATCATCACGTGGTGTCTCAGCACGAAGAACTTTCGCAACGGTGCATACTCAGGGAGAACACTTCTTGATAATTTAGTGAGAGATCATCTTATAATGCTACCATCAATCAAAGCAAGATAAGATGCATAAAAAGGATAAACATCACATGCAATCAATATAAGTGATATGATATGGCCATCATCATCTTGTGCTTGTGATCTCCATCTCCGAAGCACCGTCGTGATCACCATCGTCACCGGCGTGACACCTTGATCTCCATCGTAGCATCGTTATCATCTCGCCAAGCTTATGCTTCTACGACTATCACTGCCGCTTAGTAATAAAGTAAAGCATTACATCGCGATTTCATTGCATACAATAAAGCGACAACCATATGGCTCCTGCCAGTTGCCGATAACTCGGTTACAAAACATGATCATCTCATACAATAAAATTCAGCATCATGTCTTGACCATATCACATCACAACATGCCCTGCAAAAACAAGTTAGACGTCCTCTACTTTGTTGTTGCAAGTTTTACGTGGCTGCTACGGGCTTAAGCAAGAACCAATCTCACCTACGCATCAAAACCACAACGATAGTTTGTCAAATAGACTCCGTTTTAACCTTCGCAAGGACCGGGCGTAGCCATACTCGGTTCAACTAAAGTTGGAGAGACAGTCGCCCGCAAGCCACCTATGTGCAAAGCACGTCGGGGGAACCGGTCTCGCGTAAGCGTACGCGTAAGGTTGGTCCGGGTCGTCTCGTCCAACAATGCCGCCGAACCAAAGTATGACATGCTGGTAGGCAGTATGACTTATATCGCCCACAACTCACTTGTGTTCTACTCGTGCATATAACATCAACATAAATAACCTAGGCTCGGATGCCACTGTTGGGTTTTGTAGTAATTTCAAAAAAATTCCTACGCACACGCAAGATCATGTGATGCATAGCAACGAGAGGGGAGAGTGTTGTCTACGTACCCACGCAGACCGACTGCGGAAGCGATGACACAACGTAGAGGAAGTAGTCGTACGTCTTCACGATCCAACCGATCAAGCACCGAAACTACGGCACCTCCGAGTTCGAGCACACGTTCAGCTCGATGACGATCCCCGGACTCCGGTCCAGCAAAGTGTCGGGGAAGAGTTCCGTCAGCACGACGGCGTGGTGACGATCTTGATGCACTACAGCAGCTGGGCTTCGCCTAAACTCTGCTACAGTATTATCGAGGACTATGGTGGCAAGGGGCACCGCACACGGCTAAGGAATAGATCACGTGGATCAACTTGTGTGTTTCTGGGGTGCCTCTACCTCAGTATATAAAGGAGCCAAGGGGGAGGGGGGCCGCCGGCTAGGAGGAGGGCGCAAGAGGAGTCCTACTCCTCCCGGGAGTAGGACTCCCCCCCAATCCTAGTTGGACTAGGATTCCTCAAGGGGGAAAGAGGGAGAGGGGGCCCGGCCACCTCTCCTAGTCCTAATAGGACTAGGGGAAGGGGGGAGGCGCGCGGCCACCTTGGGCTGCCCCTTTCTCCTTTCCACTAAAGCCCATTAAGGCCCATATGGCTCCCGGGGGGGTTCCGGTAACCTCCCGGTACTCCGGTAAAATCCCGATTTCACCCAGAACACTTCCAATATCCAAACATAGGCTTCCAATATATCAATCTTTATGTCTTGACCATTTCGAGACTCCTCGTCATGTCCGTGATCACATCCGGGGCTCCTAACAACCTTCGGTACATCAAAATGCATAAACTCATAATATAACTGTCATCGTAACCTTAAGCGTGCGGACCCTACGGGTTCGAGAACAATGTAGACATGACCGAGACATGTCTCCGGTCAATAACCAATAGCGGGACCTGGATGCCCATATTGGCTCCTACATATTCTATGAAGATCTTTATCGGTCAGACCGCATAACAACATACGTTGTTCCCTTTGTCATCGGTACGTTACTTGCCCGAGATTCGATCGTCGGTATTCCAATACCTAGTTCAATCTCGTTACCGGCAAGTCTCTTTACTCGTTCTGTAATACATCATCCCGCAACTAACTCATTTAGTTGCAATGCTTGCAAGGCTTAAGTGATGTGCATTACCGAGAGGGCCCAGAGATACCTCTCCGACAATCGGAGTGACAAATCCTAATCTCGAAATACGCCAACCCAACATCTACCTTTGGAGACACCTGTAATGCTCCTTTATAATCACCCAGTAACGTTGTGACGTTTGGTAGCACCCAAAGTGTTCCTCCGGCAAACGGGAGTTGCATAATCTCATAGTCATAGGAACATGTATAAGTCATGAAGAAAGCAATAGCAACATACTAAACGATCAGGTGCTAAGCTAATGGAATGGGTCATGTCAATCAGATCATTCAACTAATGATGTGACCTCGTTAATCAAATAACAACTCTTTGTTCATGGTTAGGAAACATAACCATCTTTGATTAGCGAGCTAGTCAAGTAGAGGCATACTAGTGACACTCTGTTTGTCTATGTATTCACACATGTATTATGTTTCCGGTTAATACAATTCTAGCATGAATAATAAACATTTATCATGATATAAATAATAACTTTATTATTGCCTCTAGGGCATATTTCCTTCAGTAATCCCGGTGGCACGTCTTGTGGAAAGACGTCAGCGAACTCCTGCAAAATGTTAGTGACAGCAGGAGGCAAAGTGGAAGGCACGTCCTCCAATGAAAATAATGCCTCTTTGCACACAAAAGCATAGCAAACAGATTTGCTAAAATCTAGATCATCAATATTAGATTTGGTGGCAAGTAAACATGCACTTTTCAATTTAATTTCAAAAGCAACACTAGATTGTTTATTATTATTGGGCTGCATTTGTTGCTCAAATTCTTTTGCCACAATCTGATTTTCACTCTTATTTTTCTCCTGTTTTGCTTTATTAGCTCTATTAATATCATCTTTCAAAATGGAATCAGGAGTCATAGGAAGCAAAGTAATATTTTTATCCTTATGAACAAGAGTATACTGATTGTTTCTACCATGGTGTACATAATTTTTATCAAATTGCCATGGTCTACCAAGTAATAAGGAACATGCTTGCATAGGTACCACATCGCAATCAACATAATCAGCATATGTAGAGATACTAAAGTGCACACGAACAGTACGTGTTACCTTAACCTTGCCGCTGTTGTTGAACCATTGGATGTAGTAAGGATGTGGATGTGGTCTTGTGGTGAGAGATAGCTTCTCCACCATCTCCATGCTAGCCAAGTTATTGCAGCTCCCTCCATCTATGATGACGCGAACAGAACATTCCTTCACAACTCCCTTTGTATGGAACAAATTATGCCTCTGATTTTTCTCAGCTTGTGTAACCTGCACACTCAAAACACGTTGAGCAACTAAACATTCATACCTGTCAGCATCTTCAACAGCCATGTATTGCGTCTCATAATCAGAATCATCTCCACCGTGTTCTTCACGTGTAATAAGAGCCAAAGTCTCCTCATCATAGTCACTAGAGGACTCATACCCACCATCCACAGTAGCAATCATCACACGCTGAGATTGGCATTCTCTCGCAAAATGTCCTCTTCCCTTACAACGACGACAAATAATATCACTTGTGTGCCCTGTTGATGCCATGGAAGAAGAAGAGCTCTGCGCAGGTCCAGCAGGTGTGCTCTTGGTAGATAGTGGTGGTTGTGCCTGCTTTCTTGTATCACGACTGGAGGTGGCACCTGATGGAGTGGAAATAGAGGATGCACGTGGTGTCCATGATGAAGATCGACCTGCAGAAAAGTTAGTTCGCGCCAATGCCTGTCGATCCTGCACTTCACGTTCAGCTTTACAAGCAAGATGGAATAAACGAGTGATATTATTATACTCCTTATACTCTAGGATGGTCTGAATCTCTCTATTTAATCCACCCATAAAACGTGCAAGCATAGCTTCATTCTCCTCAACAATACGACATCTAATCATGCCAGTTTGTAATTCCTGATAATATTCTTCTACAGAACTTTTTCCTTGTCTTAAACGCTGCAATTTTTGAAGTAATTCACGTTGATAATATGGTGGAACCCAACGAGTACGCATAGCAGTTTTCAAAGCAGCCCAAGTAGCAGGAATAGGATATAATCTACAATGCTCTGACCACCAAACACATGCAAAACTAGTGAATGCACAAACAGCAGCAGGAACACGTCTCTCCTCAGGATATTGTAAACATGTAAATCGTTGTTCAGTTTCTAACTCCCAAGTAAGATATATATCAGGAACATATCTACCCTCAAATGGTGGAATATTCAATTTTAGTTTAGGGAGATGGTCATGATCTCGTACCTGAGGGTGAGCCCTACCATTGCCATTATTTGCATGTGGACGACCTGGTGGTTGCTGTGCTGGTGGTGGCACGCAGTTCTGATTTTGATCAACCTCATCCTCGTAATCGCCGGCAAAATCATCCTCCTCCGCATCAGCAGCAGGAGCCACAGAAGTATCAACAGCAGCACCAACAGTTTGGCCAGGTGCAAGAGGCAGACGGCTCGCTCGGCGGAGGGCTGTTTCACGATGTGTAGGTAGTCGTTGTTGTTGTTGTTGTTGTTGTTGTTGTTGTTGTTGTTGTTGTTGTTGTTGTTGTTGTTGTTGTTGTTGTTGTTGTTGTTGTTGTTGTAAGGTGCGTTAGGTGCAGCCGGTGGTGGTGGTGGAAGACGCGCGAGAAATTAATTAAACCTGTTATCGAGCTTTGTTTCGAACGTCTTCTCCATGCCATCTATCTTCTCCATGGCCTCTTCAAATCTGTTTAGCACATCTTGCACCTGTCCACTCATCATTTGCTGAAATTTATCATGCAACTCCTTATTCGTCATGTTCTCCCAGTCAGTCTCGTCGGCTTGTGATCCTGCCATGGTTAGCAACAATAGAAACACACAAGAATATGATCCTACAGAATACTAACAAGAGGTGGTGGTGGTGGTGTCACAAATCCGTCAAGCCAATCTCAAATACTTACCAGTTCTTACCCCGCAGCAGGCGGTGATCGGCAACCGTCGTAGTCAAAACTCTCAAAGCTTGGATAAAGCGATTACCAGGGAGAGTCAAACGCACGACGTAGATGTATGTGGAGCTGGGAAGGCTTATAATATGGTAGCAAAAAGGGTCAGCAATAATCAATTCAGAGATGCAAAGTTGAATAAACGCTCAACGACGGTACTGTGCTGGTCCTAGGATAGACCGTGCTAGAGACGCGAGCCTAGAACACTAACAAAATCACGGCGCTGCATGTAAACAATGGAGGAGCACACTCTGAATTTTTTTTCTCTTTTTTTTCACTTTTTTTCCTCTTTTTTTTTGCTCCGCAACAAATTTTTTTCGAAAAAGTCTACAAATGGTCTAAAAACTGCCTAGCCAGAATTTTCCAGACTCAGTTTTTTTTTGACTTTGGAACTATTTTTCTTCTACGGGTAGCACGGAATCTCAGGAGTCCTATTCTCTCACGACTCGGAGTATGGCGTGATCTAGAACTAGAAAAGAAAGCAACAAATACTGGACACGGACTAGGACTGGTGGCGGAGATGAATCTGGTGGAACTCGGACTGTGGTGGTATATCTGGACTCGGATTGGTGGTGGTATATGGCGATGGTATATCTGGACTCGGATTGTTGGTGGTATATGGCGATGGTATATGTGGACTCGGATTGGTGGTTGTATATGGCAGCGGCGATGTATATGGTGGGGTGGTGGTATATGGTAATGATGATGACGATGGTGCGGCGGCGGCGTGACAACCTATGAACAGAACTCGAAACTCTAAAGGACTAGACGCTAAGACCAGCAACTTGACACGATGATGCAACTGCAAATTCAACAAAGCAAATACAGAAAAGATTATGCAAAGGCTCAGATTGGTTCGGATAGGACGAACTAACCCTAATTTTTTTGCCTTTTTCGTGGACTGTAGGTATGAAGAACATACTCGATCTAATCTACGAAAAACTATAAAATCTCACTTAGCAACCTGAAAATCTGATACCACTTGATAGATGCAAAGGTGTCCCGATGTTTCGATGAGATGGTGGCTATCGTTTTCTGTGGGAGTCGACCTTGACGATCCGACTACGAACGTGCGAGACGTCGCGCCTTAGCAATCGCTAAACCAACTTCCGAGGGTTATTGACCACGCCGGAGCACGATCAACCTGACCACGAGGGTCTGTTTCCTGCGAGCAAACGAAGAACAAGCAAGAAACTGAGATTGCAATCTGGATATTGCGAATATAAGATGAAAGCTTTATTGATCAAGGTGGGGTTCTGTGACGTCTTGGTCTGGTCATTGGACACAAACGAAGTACGCGAAGTTGCAACTATGGCGAACTTTTAATCTAAACAAAACCCAAAGCCTAAACGATGCCCTAAGGGCTGTATATATGGAGGAGAGAGGGAGAATTTCGTGGCCCTTGGTGGAGGGGTCCGAAACCAACCCTAACTCTTGTTTCCCCACACATACGGACTCTAAAAACAGCCTATACTTAAGTACTCCGAAAATACATGGGCCTGGCCCAATAATAAGGTGAGGCAGCACCTAAAATAGCCTCTGGACGAAATTTATGAAGTGGCATCTTGTATATTTCGTCCCATGCTTCATGCACTCATTATGGTGGCTTCAGAGTCCTGGAATCATCACTTGTAACTCCGTTCTTGTTCCCCTTGCGCATGCCATCATCTCCATGCTTGAACTTGCTCCAAGGTTCATCTTTCTTGTCCAAGCTAGGCCCTTCATTTGTAAGCAAAACAAATGTATCCAATTTAGGCAGCATCATATTCTCATGAACATTAGAATCGTTACTAAGAAACGAAAGTACCTGATAATTCAATTGGCGTGCGCGAGCTCTAGTAATCGGTCCAGTGTGTATAGCAGCAGGGGCTGTGGGTGTAACAATGGTATTGATGTCATCATCATCCTCCCCTTCTTGAAATGAAGTCGTCCTCGACGAAAGTTCATCGTCCTCACCCAAATAAGGCTTCAAATCTGCAATGTTAAAAGTGGGACTAACCCCAAAATCTGCAGGTAGCTCAAGTTTATATGCATTATCATTTATTTTCTCTAACACCTTAAAAGGACCATCAGCACGTGGCATTAGCTTTGATTTGCAAAAATTAGGAAATCTATCCTTATGGAAATGTAACAAAACAAGATCTCCAGGTGCAAACACAACATGTTTTCTACCCTTATCTCCAACAAGTTTATATTTAGCATTCATACACTCAATGTTTTCCTTAGTTAACTCATGCATTTTTAAAATAAATTCAGCACGTTCTTTAGCATCAAAATTAACCTTCTCGGAAGATGGAAGAGGCAACAAATCAATAGGTGCACGAGGTAGGAAACCATACACAATTTCAAAAGGGCACATCTTAGTAGTAGAATGCAATGAACGATTATAAGCAAATTCAATATGAGGCAAGCATTCTTCCGACATTTTCTTGTTATTCTTCAAAACAGCCCTAAGCATAGTAGACAATGTTCTATTGACTACTTCAGTTTGTCCATCAGTTTGGGGGTGACAAGTAGTACTAAAAAGCAGCTTAGTCCCCAACTTAGCCCATAAACATCTCCAAAAGTGGCTAAGAAATTTAGTATCACGATATGAAACAATAGTATTTGGCACACCATGTAAGCGAATAATTTCACGAAAGAACAAATCAGCAACATTAACAGCATCATCGCTTTTATGACATGGTATAAAGTGTGCCATTTTCGAGAACCTATCCACGACAACAAATATGCTATCCCTCCCCTTCTTTGTTCGAGGTAAACCTAAAACAAAGTCCATAGATATATCCTCCCAAGGAACACTAGGTACAGGCAAAGGCATATATAAACCATGAGGATTGAGTCGTGACTTAGCTCTTTGACATGTAGTGCAGCGAGCAACAAACCGCTCAACATCCCGTCTCATCTTTGGCCACAAGAAATGTGTAGCAAGTATATCCTCCGTCTTCTTGACGCCAAAGTGTCCCATTAATCCTCCTCCATGCGCCTCCTGTAACAACAAAAGACGAACGGAGCTAGCTGGAATGCATAGCTTGTTAGCACGAAACACAAATCCATCGTTAAGAACGAACTTGTTCCAAGTTCTCCCTTCCTTACAATTCTGCAATACATCTTTAAATTCAGCATCATGAACATATTGATCTTCTCCAAACCAAATATTTTAAAGTCAAGTTGTGAAAGCATAGTATAACGACGAGACAAGGCATCAGCAATAACATTTTCTTTACCCTTCTTGTGTTTAATGACATAAGGGAAAGTCTCAATGAATTCAACCCATTTAGCATGTCTACGGTTCAGTTTTGCTTGACTTCCAATGTGTTTCAAATATTCATGATGAGAATGTATAACAAATTCCTTGGGCCATAAATAATGTTGCCATGTTTCTAGGGTCCGAACAAGAGCATATAATTCTTTATCATAAGTAGAATAGTTCAGACTAGGCCCACTCAATTTTTCAGAAAAGTATGCAACAGGTTTTCCATCTTGTAATAACACACCTCCTAATCCAATTCCACTAGCATCACATTCAAGCTCAAAAGTCTTATTGAAATTAGGAAGTTGGAGTAAAGGAGCATGTGTCAACTTATCTTTCAATACCGTGAAGGCTTCTTCCTGTGCGGTACCCCAAACAAAAGGCACATCCTTCTTTGTAAGCTCGTTGAGAGGTGCAGCAATGGTGCTGAAATCTCTCACAAAATGCCTATAGAAACCAGCGAGGCCAAGGAAACTCCTCACTTGTGTGACCGTTTCGGGCTGCGGCCAACTCTCAATAGCTTCAATCTTGGCTTTATCAACTTCAATTCCCTGTGGAGTAACAACATAGCCAAGAAAAGATACTCGGTCGGTGCAAAAGGTGCACTTTCCAAGGTTACCAAACAAACGTGCATCACGTAGAGCAATAAAAACAGCACGTAAATGTTCCAAATGTTCGTCCAAAGATTTGCTATAAATCAATATGTCATCAAAGTAAACTACCACAAATCGTCC
Source organism: Triticum dicoccoides (assembly GCF_002162155.2). Taxonomy (NCBI): domain Eukaryota; kingdom Viridiplantae; phylum Streptophyta; class Magnoliopsida; order Poales; family Poaceae; genus Triticum; species Triticum dicoccoides. Next base: position 306,220,940 of record NC_041390.1, on the reverse strand, counting down.
AATGAAAGCACGTAAAACTTCTTTCATTAACCTCATGAAAGTACTAGGTGCATTAGTTAACCCAAAAGGCATGACTAACCACTCATATAATCCAAACTTAGTTTTAAATGCTGTTTTCCATTCATCTCCCAATTTCATACGAATTTGATGGTATCCACTACGCAAATCAACTTTGGAGAATATTGTAGAGCCACTCAATTCATCAAGCATATCATCTAGCCTATGAATAGGATGACGATAACGAATAGTAATATTATTAATGCCTCCACAATCAACGCACATACGCGACGTACCATCCTTTTTCGGCACTAAAATGATAGGAACAACACAAGGACTAAGGGATTCGCGTATATAACCTTTGTCGAGCAGTTCTTGTACTTGACGCATAATCTCCTTCGTCACCTCTGGATTGGTACGGTATGGTGCACGGTTGGGTAATGATGCACCGGGAATTAAGTCAATTTGATGCTCAATCCCTCGAATAGGTGGTAATCCCGGTGGCATGGCTTGTGGAAAGACGTCAGCGAACTCCTGCAAAATGTTAGTGACAACAGAAGGCAAAGAGGAAGGCACGTCCTCGAATGAAAATAATGCCTCTTTGCACACAAAAGCATAGCAAACAGATTTGCTAAAATCTAGATCATCAATATCAGATTTGGTGGCAAGTAAACATGCACTTTTCAATTTAATTTCAGAAGCAACACTAGATTGTTTATTATTATTGTGCTGCATTTGTTGCTCAAATTCTTTTGCCACAATCTGATTTTCACTCTTATTTTTCTCCTGTTTTGCTTTATTAGCTCTATTAATATCATCTTTCAAAATGGAATCAGGAGTCATAGGAAACAAAGTAATATTTTATCCTTATGAACAAGAGTATACTGATTGTTTCTACCATGGTGTACAGAATTTTTATCAAATTGCCATGGTCTACCAAGTAATAAGGAACATGCTTGCATAGGTACCACATCACAATCAACATAATCAGCATATGTAGAGATACTAAAATGCACACGGACAGTACGTGTTACCTTAACCTTGCCGCTGTTGTTGAACCATTGGATGTAGTAAGGATGTGGATGTGGTCTTTTGGTGAGAGATAGCTTCTCCACCATCTCCATGCTAGCCAAGTTATTGTAGCTCCCTCCATCTATGATGACGCGAACAGAACGTTCCTTCACAACTCCCTTTGTATGGAACAAATTATGCCTCTGATTTTGCTCAGCATGTGTAACCTGCACACTCAAAACACGTTGAGCAACTAAACATTCATACCTGTCAGCATCTTCAGCAGCCATGTATTGTGTCTCATGATCAGAATCATCTCCACCGTGTTCTTCACGTGTAATAAGAGTCAAAGTCTCCTCATCATAGTCACTAGCGGACTCATACCCACCATCCTCAGTAGCAATCATCACACGCTGAGATTGGCATTCTCTCACAAAATGTCCTCTTCCCTTACAACGACGACAAATAATATCACTTGTGTGCCCTGTTGATGCCATGGAAGAAGAAGAGCTCTGCGCAGGCCCAGCAGGTGTGTCTTGGCAGATAGTGGTGGTTGTGCCTGCTTTCTTGTATCATGGCTGGAGGTGGCACCTGATGGAGGTGCTGGTGGAGTGGAAGTAGAGGATGGACGTGGTGTCCATGATGAAGATCGACCTGCAGAAAAGTTAGTTCGCGCCAATGCCTGTCGATCCTGCACTTCACGTTCAGCTTTACAAGCAAGATGGAATAAACGAGTGATATTATTATACTCCTTATACTCTAGGATGGTCTGAATCTCTCTATTTAATCCACCCATAAAACGTGCAAGCATAGCTTCATTCTCCTCAACAATACCACATCTAATCATGCCAGTTTGTAATTCCTGATAATATTCTTCTACAGAATTTTTTCCTTGTCTTAAACGCTGCAATTTTTGAAGTAATTCACGTTGATAATATGGTGGAACCCAATGAGTACGCATAGCAGTTTTCAAAGCAGCCCAAGTAGCAGGAATAGGATATAATCTACAATGCTCAGACCACCAAACACATGCAAAACTAGTGAATGCACAAACAGCAGCAGGAACACGTCTCTCCTCAGGATATTGTAAACATGTAAATCGTTGTTCAGTTTCTAACTCCCAAGTAAGATATATATCAGGAACATATCTACCCTCAAATGGTGGAATATTCAATTTTAGTTTAGGGAGATGGTCATGATCTCGTACCTGAGGGTGAGTCCTACCATTGCCATTATTTGCATGTGGACGACCTAGTGGTTGCTGTGCTAGTGGTGGCATGTAGTTCTGATTTTGCTCAACCCCATCCTCGTAATCGCCGGCAAAATCATCTTCCTCCACATCAGTAGCAGGAGCCACAGAAGTATCAACAGCAGCACCAACAGTTTGGCCAGGTGCAAGAGGCAGACGGCTCGCTCGGCGGAGGGCTGTTTCATGATGTGTAGGTAGTCGTTGTTGTTGTTGTTGTTATTGTAGAGGTGCGTTAGGTGCAGCCGGTGGTGGTGGTGGAAGACGCGCGAGCAATTCATTAAACCTATTATCGAGCTTTGTTTCGAACGTCTTCTCCATGCCATCTATCTTCTCCATGGCCTCTTCAAATCTGTTTAGCACATCTTGCACCTGTCCACTCATCATTTGCTGAAATTTATCATGCAACTCCTTATTCGTCATGTTCTCCCAGTCAGTCTCGTCGGCTTGTGATCCTGCCATGGTTAGCAACAATAGAAACACACAAGAATATGATCCTACAGAATACTAAAAAGAGGTGGTGGTGGTGTCACAAATCCATCAAGCCAATCTCAAATTCTTACCAGTTCTTACCCAGCAGCAGGCGGTGATCGGCAACCGTCGTAGTCAAAACTCTCAAAGCTTGGATAAAGCGATTACCAGGGAGAGTCAAATGCACGACGTAGATGTATGTGGAGCTGGGAAGGCTTATAATATGGTAGCAAAAAGGGTCAGCAATAATCAATTAAGAGCTACAAAGTTGAATAAACGCTCAACGACGGTACTGTGCTGGTCCTAGGCTAGACCGTGCTAGAGACGCGAGCCTAGAACACCAACAAAATCACGGCGCTGCACGTAAACAATGGAGGAGCACACTCTGAATTTTTTTCTCTTTTTTTCACTTTTTTTTACACTTTTTATCCTCTCTTTTTATTTTTTGCTCCGCAACAATTTTTTTTCGAAAAAGTCTACAAATGGTCTAAAAACTGCCTAGCCAGAATTTTCCAGACTTCGTTTTTTTTTTGAGTTTGGATCTATTTTTCTTCTGCGGGTAGCACGGAATCTCAGGAGTCCTATTCTCTCACGACTCGGAGTATGGCGTGATCTAGAACTTGAAAACAAAGCAACAAATACTGGACACGGACTAGGACTGGTGGCGGAGATGAATCTGGTGGAACTCGGACTGTGGTGGTATATCTGGACTCGGATTGGTGGTGGTATATGTCGATGGTATATGTGGACTCGGATTGGTGGTTGTATATGGCAGCGGCGATGTATATGGTGGGGTGGTGGTATATGGTAATGATGATGACGATGGTGCGGCAGCGGCGTGACAACCTGTGAACAGAACTCGAAACTCTAAAGGACTAGACGCTAAGACCAGCAACTTGACACGACGATGCAACCGCAAATTCAGCAAAGCAAATACAAAAAAGATTATGCAAAGGCTCAGATTGGTTCGGATAGGACGAACTAACCCTAATTTTTTTTGGCTTTTTCGTGGACTGTAGTTATGAAGAACAGACTCGATCTAATCTACGAAAAACTATAAAATCTCACCGAGCAACCTGAAAATCTGATACCACTTGATAGAGGCAAAGGTGTCCCGATGTTTCGATGAGATGGTGGCTATCGTTTTCTGTGGGAGTCGACCTTGACGATCCGACTACGAACGTGCGAGACGTCGCGCCTTAGCAATCGCTAAACCAACTTCCGAGGGTTATTGACCACGCCGGAGCACGATCAACCTGACCACGAGGGTCTGTTTCCTGCGAGCAAACGAAGAACAAGCAAGAAACTGAGATTGCAATCTGGATATTGCGAATATAAGATGAAAGCTTTATTGATCAAGGTGGGGTTCTGTGACGTCTTGGTCTAGTCGTTGGACACAAACGAAGTACGCGAAGTTGTAGCTATGGCAAACTTTTAATCTAAACAAAACCCAAAGCCTAAACGATGCCCTAAGGGCTGTATATATGGAGGAGAGAGGGGGAATTTCGTGGCCCTTGGTGGAGGGGTCTGAAACCAACCCTAACTCTTGTTTCCCCACACATACGGACTCTAAAAACAACCTATACTTAAGTACTTCGAAAATACATGGGCCTGGCCCAATAATAAGGTGACGCAACACCTAAAATAGCCTCTGGACGAAATTTATGAAGTGGCATCTTGTATATTTCTTCCCATGCTTCATGCACTCATTATGGTGGCTTCAGAGTCCTGGAATCATCACTTGTAACTCCGTTCATGTTCCCCTTGAGCATGCCATCATCTCCATGCTTGAACTTGCTCCAAGGTTCATCTTTCTTGTCCAACCTAGGCCCTTCATTTGTAAACAAAACAAATGTATCCAATTTAGGAAGCATCATATTCTCATGAACATTAGAATCGTTACCAAGAAAAGAAAGTACCTGATAATTCAATTGGCGTGCGCGAGCTCTAGTAATCGGTCCAGTGTGTATAGCAGCAGGGGCTATGGGTGTAACAATGGTATTGATGTCCTCATCAGTTAGGCGTCGCGATCTGAGCATCCAAGAGTCATTGTGGATCACCGGTGAACAAAGTCTGTGAAGGTTTGGGAGTCTACCTTGAAGACTTACTAGAGTGAATGGGCGAGGACTGGGTGTCCTTAGCTCAAGGGGAATAAGGTGAAGACGTGGTCTTCTGAGTTGAATCTCAGCCTCCCTAACCAGATGTACAGTTGTCACAGCAACTGGAACTGGTCCAACAAATCATTGTCTTCAACGAGTCACTGGTTTCGTCCTTCCCATTCCTTTACTTATTGTTGGTCCTGGTGAAGTCATTGCATTATCTTTTGTCTTCACCGAGTAACTGATTGTTCTGATTGGCTTCACACTATCTTCGTACCTGATCTATACTGCCTAGCTGCTATCAGTCATTGTGCTTTCACTTCATTGAATACTTGACTATGGCTTGCTTAGTGTAGTCTACCTTCCGCTGCATGGTAATAGGTTTATTTCTATTGTTTGTCTTCGAAACTTCCATGTTTTGAAGACTTTCATAAAAATCGCCTATTCACCCCCTCTAGTCGATATCTAGCACTTTCAATTGGTATCAGAGCTAGGTACTCCCTTGTTCTGTGTGATTCGGTTTAACCACCTGGAGTTTTAGCTATGTCGACTGTAGGGATAATCAAAGTCTCCGCTGCGTGCCCCGTCTTCGATGGAACTGAATATCCCTACTGGAAGAATAAGATGCGCATGCATCTTGAAGCCATCGATGTCGACCTCGGTATGTCGTCAAGAATGTCGTTTCCAAGGCTAGTGAAGGTGTTACCGCTGCTGATGTCAAGAAGTTCGTTCAACTGGATTCCACTGCCAAGAATATCATCAGTGGTCATCTGACCAAAGGACAGTATGGCCGTGTGAGTGCTCTGGAAACATCCAAGAAAGTCTGGGACTAGCTCTCCAAGGTCAACGAAGGCATCTCAACCCAGAGAGATCAAAGAATCAGTGTCCTTTGCAACCTCTTCAACCGCTTCAAGAGAAACGACAATGAGATTGTACAGCTCACGTTTGACCGCCTCGCTGACATCACAAATGAGCTTCGAGCTCTCGGCGCTACCGAGATCACCAAGCATGAAATCGTCAAGACACTCCCGAGATCACTTGACACCTTGTTTGACACCCTAGCCCTGATGATTCAAGAACGTCCTGACTTCAAGACACTCGATCCGTCTGACATACTTGAAAGGCTCAACACACATGAGTTTCAGCTTTCTGAGAAAAGAGACATCTATGGTCCCAACTATGGGCGAACTCGCGCCTTGAAGGCAAAAGCTGTTTCCTCATCTGATGAAGAATCTGACTGCAGTTCTGATGATCCTGAAGACATTGGAAGGGAGCTTGCTATGCTTGTGAAGAAGTTCCAGAGATTCACCAAGAAGAAAGACTTTAGAAAGTCTTCACGGTCCATCTCAAGAATTGATGAAGCTTCTGCTCATGACTACAAGAAGAGAACATGCCACAAGTGCAAGAAACCTGGTCACTACATCTCTGAGTGTCCGCAATGGGACAATGAGAACAAGAAGAAGAAGAAGAAGAAGAAGAAGAAGAAGAAGAAGAAGAAGAAGAAGAAGAAGAAGAAGAAGAAGAAGAAGAAGAAGAAGAAGAAGAAGAAGAAGAAGAAGAAGAAGAAGAAGAGCAAGGAGTATGATTCTGACGACAAGAAGAAGAAGAAATACTCAAAGTCTTCTTCCAAGTCTTCCTCAAAGTCTTCATCACACAAGAAGAGCTCATCTGGCAAGGCCCGCGCGTTTGTCGGTAAGGAAATGGATTCAGAGGAGGAGTCTACTTCTGAGGAGGTAGAGGTGGAGTCTGAGGAGGAGTCCGATTCTGGCGTTGCAAGTCTGGCTACAGCCTATGTTGCCAAGTCCATCTTCAACACTGAAGACAATGACTCCGTCACCAACGCCGATGCTAATGACAAGGACAACTCTGCTCCCACCTACTGCTTCATGGCATGCGGTGCCAAGGTAAACTCACGCGCCACTCACTATCAAACATCAAGTGAAGATGACTCTGATTATGGTTCCAAACCCAGCTACAAAACAGTTGCTAAAATTGCAACTGAACAACAGAAAGCTATGGAACATATTCAAAAACTATTAGACAAAAGCGATGACCTGTTAGACACTGAAATGACTCGATCTCAGTCCTTAATTGAAGACATAAAAAATCTTCATGTTAAGTATGAGGAACTTGAAAGTCGTCATGAAACACTCTCAACAACTCATGAAAAGCTTTCCTATGATTATCTTCAAAGGAAGCAAGATCTTGAGAAATTGAGAGCGGCTCATGAAGATCTTCAAAAGGAAAACGAGTCACTTCGCGCCAAATAGATCAGTTCCGCTCAGGAAGGATTTGAACCACCATGTCTTAAATGCATTGAGCATGATAAGGCTACTTCTGTTGCTAAATGTTCTACTGCTGCTACTGTTGCAATATCTTCAACTGCTGATGTGGTAACTAACCCCTCTGCTGAAGATGCCACTGCTATTGCTTATGAAAATGCTAAGTTGAAGACATTGCTTGAAACAGGGATGTTCAAAAGTCCTAAAGGGCATCAGACACTATGTGATGTCCTCAAAAGGCAGATCCTGAACCGAAACCCTAGGAAAGAAGGTGTTGGATTCGAAAGGAAAATGAATGCTGATGGCTCTTACTGGAAACCTGAGCAGTACCCCAAAACCACATGGGATATTGCAAAGGAACCTTCAGCGGATCTATCCACCCTATCTGGCTTCACTTGTGCTAATCCCATTGTTATTGATGAATCCTTTGATGCAAACTATAAACTGTTTAAGAATTAGAATGGTGAAGTGTTTGCCAGGTATATTGGTACTAACTGTAGGAATGGGCCACCTATGAAGCTAGTTTGGGTGCCGAAAAGATGTTTGGAGAATCTTCCTGTGAATGTCGTCATGACACCACACATGAAGAAGACAAACCCCAGACCACAGGCTTCATACAGTCCAAAGGCTTCATACAGACAGAGGACTCACCTGAGTTACACTAACACAAATGTTTTGCAGGGAAACCTTACTCAGGCCTATGAATATGAGCACGTTTCATCAAATCGCCATGTTCATAAGACCAAGAACTACTCTGCTTATTCTTATCAGTACTACTGTCCACCTGCAACACTTTTTGCTAGGGCTCCAAAGCCAAAGTTCTCAGATGCTGCACTTAGACTCATTCCTTCTTAGCCACCCTTGAAGATGTGGGTGGCTAAGAAAGCTTAACTCTCTTTTTGCAAGGAAAGGTCTCCAGCCAAAAACCAAAATCGTCTGAAGCTATTGCTGGGGACCTTAAACACCTTGTAGGGCGCAAGATCAAATGCCCAAATGGTCTTATTATGTATTTTGTTCCTGAGTCGATTGCTACTTGCCCTATCAGTCCTAACATTGATCTAAGCTTTCATAATCCACTTGCTCGTCAAATGTTTATGCTTCACAATTCTCTTCGTGAAGCCTATCCCCCTAACTGCACTATAGGGTATGACACCAGCTGCTTCAGAATGGATTATTGATAGTGGGTGTACTAATCACATGACTGGCAAGCGAAGTCTTCTTATGGACTCAACCTTACGTCCATCTGACAAAAGTCACATCACATTTGCTGACACTGGTAAAAGCAAGGTATTGGGTCTAGGTAGAGTTGCAATCTCAAGGGATCAATGCATGGATAAAGTGATGCTTGTTGAATCCCTTGGTTTCAACTTAATGTCTGTCTCAATGCTTTGCGACTTAAACATGATTGTGATGTTTGAAAAATATCATTGCCTTGTTCTAATGGAATCTGACAAGTCTCTAGTTTTTGAAGGGTATCGGAAAGATGATTTGTACATGGTAGATTTCTCAGCAGGACCACAACTTGCCGTATGTCTTCTAGCAAAAGCGTCAGAATGCTGGCTCTAGCATCGGAGGCTAGGGCATGCTGGCATGAGGAACTTGCACACTCTTGCAAGAAAGAAGCATGTCATAGGCATCGAGGGCGTCAAGTTCAAGAAGTATCACTTATGCGGTGCCTGTGAAGCAGGAAAGATGACGAGGGCCAAGCATCCCTCGAAGACAATCATGACAACGACTCAACCCTTCGAACTGCTCCACATGGACCTTTTCGGTCCCACTCATTACTCAACTCTTACTACTACTGCTTGTCTCTATGGCTTTGTCATTGTTGATGATTATTCAAGATATACTTGGGTGCATATAATCCTCTACAAGACTGAAGTGCAGGATGTCTTCAGACGCTTCGCCAATCGAGCCATGAACAACTATGGCGTCAAGATAAAGCACATCAGAAGTGACAATGGCACTAAATTCAAGAACACTGGCCTAGATATGTATCTTGATACTTTGGGCATCACACATGAATTCTTAGCTCTGTACACGCCACAGCAAAATGGCGTCGTGGAACGCAAGAACAGAACACTTATTGAGATGGCCCGGACAATGCTTGATGAATACAAGACTCCAAGAAAATTCTGGCCTGAAGCCATTGATACTGCATGCCATATCATCAACCGTGTTTATCTTCACAAGCTTCTCAACAAGACATCCTATGAGCTCCTTACTGGCAAGAAGCCAAATGTCAGTTACTTCAGAGTATTTGGTGCCAGGTGCTGGATCAAGGATCCACAACACACTTCAAAATTTGCACTGAAAGCACGTGAAGGTTTTATGCTTGAATATGGAAAGGATTCGCACTCCTACAGAGTCTTCAACCTGTTTCACTATAAAGTGGTTGAAACTGTGGATGTGCGGTTCGATGAGACTAACGGCTCGCAAAGAGAGCACCTGCCAAATGTGCTAGATGAAGTTCCATCCAGAGAATCAATCAAACTTATGGGAACTGGAGAAATCATACCATCTGAAGCTCAGCCTAAAGAGGAACTTATCATCTCCGCACCTAATCAACCTGAAGACAATGCTCAGCCTGAAGACAGTCCTTCTAACAATGACAATGATCAGCAAGAGCAAAATCTTCATCCTGTACATCCTCGTGTTGCAAATGAAGTATAGATTGAGAGAATAATTGATAGCATCAATGCACCAGGTCCACTCGTTCATTTAAGGGCAACACAACTAGCAAATTTCTATGGGCACTTCGCATTCGTCTCAATATCTGAACCCAAGAAAGTTGATGAAGCCTTCATGGAACCTGAATGGATTCAAGCTATGCAAGAAGAGCTTCAACAGTTTGATCTGAATAATGTATGGGAACTGGTTAAGCGTCCTGATCCTCGTAAGCATAATATAATAGGCACTAAATGGATATATCGCAACAAGCAAGATGAGCATGGTCAAGTTGTCAGAAACAAAGCTCGTCTCGTTGCTCAAGGATACACTCAAGTTGAAGGGATTGACTTCGATGAAACATTTGCTCCTGTGGCTAGGCTTGAAGCCATACGCATACTGCTGGCCTATGCAAATCATCATAACATTCTTCTGTATCAAATGGATGTGAAGAGCGCTTTTCTCAATGGCAAGATTGAAGAAGAAGTGTATGTCGCACAACCGCCTGGCTTTGAAGATCCAAAACATCCTGACATGGTGTACCAGCTCAACAAGGCACTGTATGGCCTCAAACAAGCCCCTCGGGCTTGGTATGACACACTCAAAGACTTCCTGAAGAGGAAAGGCTTCAAACCTGGTTCCCTAGACCCCACTCTCTTCACGAAGACATATGATGGTGAACTGTTTGTGTGCCAAATATATGTGGATGACATTATCTTCGGCTGCACCTATCAGAAATACAGTGACGAGTTTGGATATATGATGCAAGAGCAATATCAGATGTCCATGATGGGTGAGCTGAAGTTCTTCCTTGCTCTTCAAATACGCCAGCAACGCAATGTCATCTTCATATCTCAAGAGAAATACCTCAAAGATTGCCTGAAGAAATTTGGGATGCAAGATTGCAAAGGCTTCACGATGCCAATGCCAGCCAAACATCATCTGGGTCCCGACGACAATGGTAAAGAGTTCGATCAAAAGGTATACCGCTCCATGATTTGTTGCTTGCTATATTTATGTGCATCTAGGCCAGATATCATGCTTAGTGTTTGCATGTGTGCCCAGTTCCAAGCGGCACCAAAGGAATTGCATCACTTAGCTGTGAAGCGAATTCTCAGATATTTGGCTCACACCCCAACACTAGGATTATGGTATCAAAAGGGCTCAGAGTTTGATATAGTTGGATTCTCGGATGCTGATTATGCTGGTGACAAGGTGGATCGCAAGTCTACATCAGGCACATGTCATTTTCTGGGACGATCACTTGTATGTTGGCCTTCAAAGAAGCAGAACTGTGTATCTCTCTCCACTGCTGAATCTGAATACATTGTTGCTGGATCTTGCTGCGCTCAGCTTCTATGGATGAAGCAAACACTCAAAGACTATGGCATTCATCTGGAGCAAGTGCCACTCTACTGCGACAACGAAAGCGCCATCAAGATTGCCAACAACCTAGTTCAGCACTCAAAGACAAAGCACATTGAAATTCGTCATCACTTTCTCAGAGATCATGTTATGAAGGAAGATATTGATATCATACACGTCAATACTAAAGAGCAATTGGCAGATATCTTCACCAAGACCTTGGATGAGAAGAGGTTTTGCAAGTTACAGTGTGAGCTAAATATCTTGGAATCCTCAAATGTCCTGTGATCAGGCACACATCCTAACACTTAAGCATGTTGATGACATAGATGTGCAACACACGAAGTAAAGTATATCTTCAATCAGTGAAGACTTACATTCTGATTGTGAATACATTAACGTGGAATTTGACTTCGGAGCACCACGATAATTGTGCGCCATGTCTGGGTATAATACTTCCTATACGGTGAGTAACGCCATCACCAAATTCTTCTGTTTGAAGTGTTTTACTCATGGCGTTACATTTTCTATGTCTTCACATTTGGTTTGTCTTCAATTTCAACTTGTCTTCATTATTATCTTCACTATGTTGATTTGATTGTCTTCTGATATATACATATTAGTGTTATGTCCTCTACAACATTCACTTATAGCTATGTCTTCCTTGTTGAATCTTTTGAACTAAGTGAATGTGATCGGACCCTAATCTCTCTATGCTTTCTATCTCAAATTCCATCTGTCCAAATCATATGCATTCTATTGAAACTGTCGAATGTCTTCTCTGCGTCCTTGTCAGCAGAAGATACAGAGACAAACATTAAGTCTGTTTTGAATGCTCTATCCTTATTGCCTGAAATCCGGAGAAGCCGGAACGACCATCCGACAGTTCCGGCGGGCGTGAGAACGTGTGACAACTCCGAGTATGTTGCATGCTTTCCACGTGTCCCTCAGATGTGAACCGCCAGGGGCACCTGCGTAATTACATTGTGCCGCATACTTCCTTATAAATACATGTCCCCTGCGGTCAAGAAAACCTTCTTCCACCTCTCCACCTCGTCAAAACCCTAGCGCCACCGCTAGCTCTCGACGCCGACGCCGACGAAGCACTTAGCTGCCGCGACTTCACCGACGCCGTCCTCACGCCGGCCGCGGTCATCGTCCTCTCCGCCGCCGCCGTAGGTGTCCTCCGTCGCCAAGTTAGGGCACGGTGGATTGAACTGCTCGGTTTCCTACTCTTCCCATCTAGCAGTTCATCGTGTGGTAAATAAAACTCTCTTTTTACCATCTTTTTTGATCCTAAAAGATTCATCCTGTTTACCAAAAGTGGTTTCTGCCTACTCAATGTTAGATCTATCATGTATGCATCTCATATAATGCCTAGTATATTCACTTAAGCTTCATAATGAGTTAGATTCCTCACTTGTACCTATTCCTGGATTCGTACAAATCTGGAACCAACTTAAACACATAAGTGAATGTCTTCGCACCATGAGGTCAATGTCTTCAAACTGACTTATCTTCGAAATCTTCTGAGAATGCATATGACCTCTCCCCTTCCCTCGCATCTCTAATGCTGTCAGAGGTACATGTCTGTGGGAGAATCCCTTGGTTCTCATAGTCTGCATTCGTTTGCAGAATTCTTACAGCATCACATTAACTCTCCCAAAGCCAGTTCCTGTTTGACCAGCAAGCGGAAGCCTTTGAAGCCTTTGAACGTGTTGAAGCCATTCAGTTTGAAGTTCATGGCTACAGTGAAATCAGCAAGGAAGGGTGGCAGACAGCGTCGAGGGGGAACATCAAGAGATCTGCCTGATGACCTCTCAGAGCTGTACAAGACAGATCAGAAGAGGATTACAATCAGCGCAAGACACGAATCCAATGGATTCGAAGATATTGGGTCGAACAATGGTTTAAATACAAGTTTGTGACCCAGGAGTATGCTGAGAAGAATGCCATCAAGAGTCCTTGAGGTGACATTCTCTTCCGAAGCCTTCTACCCAAGACCAGAGCTGATGCTATTGCTCAGGGTTTCTATCCCTGTATGGTCCGTGGACCACAGCCTGAAAATGCCGACCCATCATCACTGCTCTGGTGTCGTGACGATAATCTCTTCAAGCGCAACTTCCAGCATGCAAAGGCATCGGCCAAGGAAAACAAGAAGTCATTGGGACTAGACTTCAACCCTGGTCCTTCTGCTCCCCGGGCTGACGGCACACGCGATGCTGAACCCAATATCATCGGACCTTTCTACAACCTTGATGGCCTTATCACTCACATTTCTATTCAAGGTGCCAAAGTGGATCATTCTGATGATGATGTCGACACTGATGAAGCCCCAGCTCCTACTCCAAAGCCGCAGAAGCAAAAGAAGGCTAAAGCTTCAAAGTCAGCTGCTCCTCCAAAAGCTTCACGTGCGAAGCCACTGGCTACTGCACCTCCTGAAGACAGTGTGCAGTCTGAAGATCTATCACGTATCTCCAAGAAGACAAAGATGAAAAAGAATACTGATCAGGCATTGACCCCTGCTGCCATTCTGTGAGACAAACACATTGATATGTCCAGTGATGAAGATTTGGCAGATGACGCTCTTGAGCAACTGATTAAGAGCAAGGAAGAAGCAGAAATCTTCAATGATTTGCCTCTCTTTGACGTGGCAATCATCCACAACTTCATTGATGAGTGGTTTGAAACCCCCAATCTCAGCTTTGACGATCTGCAACTTCCAATTGGCCTCAGTGTCTCTTTCACTGGCGCCATTGCTTCTGAGCTAGCTCTAGCTCAGCGCATCGTTGAACTGAAGCAAAAGATCGACTATGAGAAAGCTTAGTTCAAGAAGCACATGGCAAAGCTCAGCGTGCAAGATGTCAAAAACTTCAAGGTTATGTTGCACGAGCTCAAGGAAGCTTCTCTCAAGAAACGATAAGAAGCTAAACGTTCTCGTGAGCGCATGAAGAGTCTGGCTGACAAGTGCGTGCAAACCTACAATGAAGCTGAGAAGCGCAAGGCTCTTGGGTGTCCTGGCATCGACCCTAGAATGGCTGCAAAGAATAAGAAGCCATCGACTGACAAATTTGCACCTTCAAGGCGGGAAGAACCTTGCATTGTTTTCCCAAGCAGCATGTCCGGCTCGAAGCCAAAGGTCAAGTCAACCGCTTCAGAACTGAAGAAGACAAGGGCTGCCAAGGCTGAAGCCAGAAAGAGGAAAAATCCTGAAGCTTCTGATGTCGCTCCCTCCAAGAAGAAGCGCAAAACCAAGAAAGATCGGGCTGCTCCCATAGAGCCCCTTGTTGTCGAGCCCATCTCGGTTGCTCGTCCTGACTCTTCGCATCAAGAATGACGGATGATAGTTCATGAGCCTGCTTCCACAGAGGCTCCTGAAGCTGAAGACTTTCCAACAGTTGACCCCACCGCTGCTGAAGACATTGGTCACCATGACAATGTTGAAGATGATGTAGTTCTTCCTCAGATCGAGCACAACTTGGTATCATCGCCTGTTCTCACAAACAGTGAACTCATCAGCATTGGTCGTCCTCTGACGCCAATTGCTCAGGATGCATCATGGGCTGATCACCCACAACAACAAGACACCCCGAGTACTCCCCAACAACAAGTCACCCCACCAGTGCAAGAAGAAGAAAATGACTTTGAGGCCCAGCCAACTCCATCTCCATAGGCGTCGCCAGTGTTACATAGGCTTCGCAAAGGACCAAGGCCCCAAGTTCCTCTTTCGAGCGTTCCAGAAGGAGAAGTGCACCACCAATCTGTTGCACGTCAGGTGTTCCCAGAAGCCACTCCTACTATGAATATCTCCGAGTCTGAAGCTAAAGTTGCTGAAGACAATCCGGCTGCATCAGCCGAAGAAAAACAAGCAGAAGAACGTGTCCCTACTCCCCCATCACTGAAGAAGTTGTTCCTGAAGTGAACGTGTCGGTGCCCGACCCTCCAGCTCATCAAGTGGAGATTGAGAATCTTGAGGCTGCCACCACTAACACCACTGAAGCCAATGACGTGGTCATGGCTGAAGACAATGTGGAGCCTGCACCAAACACTGTGCCAGAAGCCAATGAAGCCAATGATGCACCTACAACAGATGTGCAACCTGACGCCTCTGTTGATACCACTGCTCCTGTTCCGCCACCAAGGCCACATACTATCGAGCAAGCATACAACTATGGCCAGCTTATCACTGTCAAATGGCCTCTTCTTGTTCCTCCACCTGCTGCTGGTCCCCAATTTGACTATCACGTCGAGCGCAGGCCTCAGGTTTAGAAGCCAATGCCAAGGCTGCCTAGGTTTCCAGGCACTGCATCTGCACCTGGATCATTCAATATCAATGGCTTCAAAGCACACAACACCTTCTTTAATAGCGCCAAGAACCCCTACTCTAAGGCAAGAATATCTTCTGATCGGTTCTAGAGCTATCAGCAGCGCAGTTATTACTCATGCATCTTATACAATCAAGGTCGCATTTTTCCACATATGCGTCTTGACACTGAAGCCATAATTGGTCTGCCCTATTTGGAAGAAGCGCTGGATTGCTTCAGAGAGTCTGGCTTGTTGCAGTTCGTCACTGACAAGGAGCACTGGAACAAAGAATTGCTGCTCCAATTCTATGCCACTCTTCATATTCGTGGCTACAACAGGGATCCGAAGACTTGGGTCCTTGAGTGGATGATAGGCAATGTTCACCATGAAGCCAAAGCCTTTGATGTCATTGAGCTCACTGGCCTGCCCACTCCAGGTGATCTTTATGAACCTGGTTGTCAGCTTCACAGTGCTGCTATGGAAAGCATTTTTCACAAGCCTGAACCCAACATGAGTCAGATGCTTAGCATGATGAAGCCTTTGCCCCCCGATGCTGAATATCCTAAGGAGTTCTTTGTTGAAGACCTTGAGTATCTGCCACGTACTATCTATCACATTATAAGGCAAACTCTCTGGCCCATCAAAGGACATTCTCCACATGCAAAGCTTGAAGGTGCAATTAAGACTTTGGTCTTCCATATTCTTCACGGCAAAAGCTTCAATGCTCAAGACTTCTTCATCCGCCAACTTGCTACATCAGGATCTGATCTCTTTGGCTTGAAGTTTTACGCTCCATGGATTATGCGTCTGATCAAACTACACTCAGCTGTCACCTATTAGCCCTCTGCTCGCAATCATCTGATTTTTCTACCTGACGTCGATATGTCGGTTGAAGCCATCTATCCAGAGCCTGCCAAGGAGCCCCTGAGTCTTCAAAATGCTGATAATCAAAGCTTCTCACAACACATTGAAGGAGTCCTAGCAGTCACTCGTGTTTATCCTCTGGCTGGTACTACCAGTGCACCTCATCGTTCCCTCACTGAAGCCACTGAAAGCACCATTGCACAACGGCCTAAGAAGCGATCTCGTGTTCTCAATGACCGAGAGCTTCTGGTTGCCCTTCATCAAAAATAGGATAAGCATCATGACTGGCTGAAGCGCCAAATGCAAAGCCTCTTGGTGGACGTAAACAGAATTCGCAACCTTGCCACCAAGAATGCCTTTGTCGCCCATGAAACTTGTCAGCGTACATGGAAAGGGCTGACGCTTATGTGTTCTGAAGATGATCTTCAAGATGATGGCTTCTCTGAACGCTTCAAGTTTGACTCAACACCTCCGAGAAGGACTGTGCTGCGACGTACTCCGTCTCTTGAAGACTCTGAGTTCTCCTCCTCTGCTGCAACAATGAATGCACGTCTCAACGATGATGAAGACGATGCTACTTCACCACCTTCAGCGCGAATCAACACTGCACCAAGTTCGTCTGCACCGCCAACCAACACCGACAACCCTGCTGCTTCACCAACTCCTCATGGTAACGAGTAGGTGCTCTATGTCTTCAAACCTTTTTGGTCCTTACTGACAAAAGGGGGAGAAGAATATGAGTTTGATAGTCTTCAAGCGGGTCCATATGGGTAGTGGTTTTATATTTTGCCTAGTGTTTACAACTCTCGCTTTTTGATACATTTGGTTCTTTGAGTTGTAACACTTAAACTCGATGGTCGTCTGCTACTTATTTGCTATTCTGTGATGCGATGATAAATTCCGCATGTGCGATGATAACTTCCGCACTTAGGTCATTCTGCAGATGTCCATTTTTCATTATGCATGTCATTATCTTCACATACTTTTCATGCATGATGAATTTTCATCATAAGTTGAAGAGGATCTCCACAAGTACAACCTGCCATGTGCATTTGCATTCCAAAAGAAAATTACTTATATGCACATCTTCAGGGGGAGCCTTTGCCACTTATGAAGACAATACTCTATCCTTTACAATTTCACATATTTTATTCCCCATTGAAAACTTCAACCAGTTTGTCATCAATCACCAAAAAGGGGGAGATTGTAAGTGCATCTAGAGCCACCCCTAGTTGGTTTTGGAGTATTAACGACAAACCTGGTTGAGGGACTAATGTGTTTTTGATAATTGGAGGATAACGCAGGTAGAAGTCCCTCATTGATTCGGTTTTCCTACCAGAGATGACCCCTAAAAATGTATGAAGACATTGAAGTCAAAGGTGGTATGTGAAGACATTCACATTGAAGACTATGACAAGAGAAGACATTGCGTGGAGACTATGGAGCGTGAAGACTTAGTTGTTTCGTCGTTCTTTTTCTTCTTTGTTGAGTCATAGGAACCACCATACTGTTAAGTGGGGTCCAAGAGAACCAGTCAGAATGACTGAAGTGATGCTTAACCAAAATCCTATGTCTTCGAGCGAAGAAAATGAGAGCAAATCTTATCCAGAGGTGGATAAGTAAGCTTTGCTTGTAGCCCAAGTAAAGTTGCCGTGTGTGTTTGAAATCTGACCGTTGGAACACGTGTCAGTTCCTTAGTGACCCAGGGTCATTTTGGACAAATCAGGTCGGGTTGCCTAGTGGCTATAAATAGCCCACCCCCTACAACCATAAACGGTTGGCTGCTCAGAGTTAGTGTACGACTTTTGTCGTTTGAGAGCAACCCACCTCGAAGCCTTTGAGAGAGAATTCCTTGTGAGGATAAAGCCCTAACCACCCAGAGCCAAAGAGTGTTAAGCATCACTTAAGTCTTCCTGTCTGTGTGATCTGAAGATTTATTACACTTGAGGACTGTGAATCCTCTAGCCGGTTAGGCGTCGCATTCTGAACATCCAAGAGTCATTGTGGATCGCCGGTGAACGAAGTCTGTGAATGTTTGGGAGTCTACCTTGAAGACTTACCGGAGTGATTGGGCGAGGACTGGGTGTCCTTTGCTCAAGGGGAATATGGTGAAGACGCGGTCTTTTGAGTTGAATCTCAGCCTCCCTAACCAGACGTGCAGTTGTCACAGCAACTGGAACTGGTCCAACAAATCATTGTCTTCAACGAGTCACTGGTTTCGTCCTTCCCATTCCTTTACTTACTGTTGGTCCTGGTGAAGTCATTGCATTATCTTTTGTCTTCACTGAGTAACTGATTTTTCTGATTGGCTTCACACTATCTTCCTACCTGATCTATACTGCCTAGCTGCTATTAGTCATTGTGCTTTCACTTCATTGAATACTTGACTATGGCTTGCTTAGTGTAGTCTACCTTCCGTTGCATGGTAATAGATTTATTTCTATCGTTTGTCTTCGAAACTTCCATGTTTTGAAGACTTTCATAAAAATCGCCTATTCACCCCCCCTCTAGTCGACCACTAGCACTTTAAGTGGTAAAAGGATAGTAACATTGCCCCTTCTCTTTTTTTCTCTCATATTTTTTTTATTTTTTTGGGCCTTCTCTTTTTTTGGCCTTTCTCTTTTTTATTTTTTTTATTTTTTCGTCCGGAGTCTCATCCCGACTTGTGGGGGAATCATAGTCTCCATCATCCTTTCCTCACTGGGGCAATGCTCTAATAATGATGATCAGCACACTTTTATTTACTTACAACTCGATATTACAACTCGATATCTAGAACAAAGATATGACTCTATATGAATGCCTCCGGCGGTGTACCGGGATGTGCAATGATCTAGCGTAGCAATGACATCAAAAAACGGACAAGCCATGAAAACATCATGCTAGCTATCTTACGATCATGCAAAGCAATATGACAATGAATGCTCAAGTCATGTATATGATGATGATGAAAGTTGCATGGCAATATATCTCGGAATGGCTATGGAAATGCCATGATAGGTAGGTATGGTGGCTGTTTTGAGGAAGGTATATGGTGGGTTTATGGTACCGGCGAAAGTTGCACGGTACTAGAGAGGCTAGCAATGATGGAAGGGTGAGAGTGCGTATAATCCATGGACTCAACATTACTCATAAAGAACTCACATACTAATTGGAAAAATCTATTAGTCATCGAAACAAAGTACTACGCGCATGCTCCTAGGGGGATAGATTGGTAGGAAAATACCATCGCTCGTCCCCGACCGCCACTCATAAGGAAGACAATCAATAAATAAATCATGCTCCGACTTCGTTACATAATGGTTCACCATACGTGCATGCTACGGGAATCACAAACCTCAACACAATTATTTCTACAATCCACAACTACCCACTAGCATGACTCTAATATCACCATCTTTATATCGCAAAACTATTGCAAGGAATCAAACACATCATATTTAGTGATCTACAAGTTTTATGTAGGATTTTATGACTAACCATGTGAATGACCAATTCCTATCATCTCTCTAAATAGATATAAGTGAAGCAAGAGAGTTTAATTATTTCTACAAAAGATATGCCCACACTCTAACAAATATAAGTGAAGCAAAAGAGCATTCTACAAATGCCGGTTGTCTAAGTGAAGAGAAACACGCAATCCAAACTTCAAATGATATAAGTGAAGCACACGAAGCATTCTATAAAGCCATACTCAAAAGATATAAGTGAAGTGCAATGAGCATTGTATAAATCAACCAAGGACTATCTCATACCAGCATGGTGCATAAAAAGAAAAATAAAAACCTAAATGCAAAAGACGCTCCAAGACTTGCACATATCGCATGAATGAAACGAATCCGAAAAGATACCGATATTTGTTGAAGAAAGAGGGGATGCCTCCCAGCATCCCCAAGCTTAGACGCTTGAGTATCCTTGAATATTTACTTGGGGTGCCTCGGGCATCCCCAAGCTTGAGCTCTTGCCTCTCTTCCTTCTTCTCACATTGAGACCTTCTCAATCATCGAACACTTCATCCACACAAAACTTCAACAGAAAACTCGGTAAGATCCATTAGTATAATAAAGCAACTCACTACTCTAAGTACTGTTGCAAACCAATTCCTAATTTGTTTTTGCATTGTGTCTACTGTAATATAACTTTTTCATGGCTTAATCCACTGATATAAATTGATAGTTTCATCAAAACAAGCAAACTATGCATCAAAAACAGAATCTGTCTAAAACAGAACAGTCTGTAGTAATCTGAACATTCACCATACTTCTGATACTTGAAAAATTCTAAAAAATTAGGAAAAATAAAAAAATTTGTATAGTAAGACAGTGCAAAAATAATCAGAACCATTTGACGTTCCAGCTAAAAATGTAAAATCGCGCACTACAGCCAAAGTTTCTGTCCTACACCGTACAAACCATCAAGCAAATGTAAACATCCTAAAGGCAAACCTTGGCACATTATTTTTATAATACAATGGAATTGTACAAGGGGATAATTATTTTTGTTGAAAGGTTTCTGTAATTAAGATTCACAAAGTTCCCATGGGCATGAACAAAGTTCAAGGACGCCCCCCATTTTCACAATGATCGTCTCTCTCACTTTCACTTTTGTTTTAGAAAAAGTTTTGGGTTCCCCTCTTTATTTTTGTTGTTTCTAAACTATATGAAAGCACTCAACAGAAATAAATGACTCTCTAAAACTTCCGGGTTGTCTCCCTGGCAGCGCTTTCTTTAAAGCCATTAAGCTAGGCATATAGTGCTCAAGTAATGGATCCACCCGGATCCCAGGGTATATCAAAGCCAATTTTAGTTAACAATGATTTGTAATTTAGTGGTGAGCACAAGGTAACATATATCATGTAATGATGAAGTCTAACTCTCTTCCTATGCATCGGCATGTCATAAAAGAACAATTCATGCACACAAAGTAAAGGCCAATACATAGTATAAACAGTTTCTTGCAATTTTATCATATTGGAAACACAGAGAGGTGGAGATATAGTTCCTCTCTCATAATAATTGCAAGTAGGAGCAGCAAGCACATGCATATTATATTCATCAAAATCATCATGTGCAACGGTAAAAGGCAACCCATCAATATAATCCTTAATAAATGCAAACTTCCTCGATATAGTGTAGTCAGGAGAATTCAAAAAGATAATAGGACTATCATGCGTGGGTGCAATAGCAACAATTTCATGTTTAACATAAGGAACTATAGCAAGTTCATCTCCATAAGCATAATTCATATTGGCATCTTGGCCACAAGCATAGCAAGTATCACCAAAAAGGGATATTTCAAAATAATCAACGGGATCATAACAATCATCATAGCAATCATGCTTCGGTAAGCACGAAGGGAAATTAAACAATGTATGAGTTGGAGGGTTACTCTCATTAGAAGGTGGGCACGGGTAGCTAATCCGCTCTTCCTCCTTTTTGGTCCTTACTGACAAAAGGGGGAGAAGCATTGATAACCCACAAGTATAGGGGATCACAACAGTTTTCGATAAGTAAGAGTGTCGAACCCAACGAGGAGCTAAAGGTAGAACAAATATTCCCTCAAGTTCTATCGACCACCGATACAACTCTACGCACGCTTGACGTTCGCTTTACCAAGAACAAGTATGAAACTAGAAGTACTTTGTAGGTGTTGTTGGATAGGTTTGCAAGATAATAAAGAGCAAGTAAATAAAAAGTAGGGGCTGTTTAGATAAAGAAACAATAAAGTAAATATAGCGAGTGTGGAAAAGTGGTGGTAGGAGTTGCGAAATTGCCCCTAAGCAATTGACTACTTTACTAGACCGATAGCAAGTATTATGTGGGAGAGGCCACTACTAGCATGTCATCCCTGACTTGGAATTCTATGCACTTATGATTGGAACTATTAGAAAGCATCCGCAACTACTAACATTCATTAAGGTAAAACCCAACCATAGCATTAAGATATATTGGTCCCCCTTCAATCCCGTATGCATCAATTTCTATGCTAGGTTGAAGCTTCTGTCACTCTTGCCCTCCAATACATAGTCCTATCAACATACAACTAACCCTAGGGTGTGATCCACGCGCGCAATCATATGATGGGCACCAAAGGACAACAACATAACCAGAAGAAAATTAAATCAATCATAGCAATTCATCAACCACCAATAGGACAACGAAAATCTACTCAGACATCATAGGATGGCAACACATCATTGGATAATAATATGAAGCATAAAGCGCCATGTTCAAGTAGAGGGTACAGTGGGTTGCGGGAGAGTGGACTACTGTAGATAGAGGGAGGAAGGTGATGGAGATGTTGGTGAAGATGGCGGAGGTGTTGGTGTAGATCGCGGTGATGATGATGGCCCCCGGTGGCACTCCAGTGCCACCGGAAGCGAGGGGCAGAGAGCCCCCCTCCTTCTTCTTCTTCCTTGACCTCCTCCCTAGATGGGAGAAGGGTTTCCCCTCTGGTCCATGGCCTCCATGGCACGGGAGGGGCGAGAGCCCCTCCGAGATTGGATCTGTCTCTCTGCCTCTCTCTGTTTTTGCGTTCTGTTCTGGCTCTGTTTCACCGTTTCGTATATATATGGAGATCCGTAACTCCGATTGTCCTGAAACCTTCGCCATGATTTTTTTCGAATATTAGCTTTCTTGCGGCAAAATAAGAGCGTCAACCGCCTTATGGTGGGCTCACGAGGGTAGGGAGCGCGCCCTAGGGGGGGGGGCGCCCCCTGCCTCGTGACCACATCGGGCACTGGTTCGCGTTGATTTTCCTTCCGAATTTTCCATATTTTCCAAAAAATAAGCTCCGTCCGTTTTATCCCATTTGGACTCCGTTTGATATGGATATTCTGCGAAACCAAAAACATGCAACAGACAGGAACTGGCACTGGGCACTGGATCAATATGTTAGTCCCAAAAATAATATAAAAAGTTCCCAAAAAGTATATGAAAGTTGAATAATATTGGCATGGAACAATCAAAAATTATAGATACGATGGAGACGTATCAAGCATATGAGTTGATAGTCTTCAAGCGGGTCCATATTGGTGGTTGCTTTACTTTTTGCTACTTTTGCCAAGTGCTTACAACTCTCGCTTTTTGATACATTTGGTTCTTTGAGTTGTAACACTTAAACTCGATGTTCGTCTGCTACTTATTTGCTATTCTGTGATGCGATGATAAATTCCGCATGTGCGATGATAACTTCCGCACTTAGGTCATTTTGCAGACGTCCATTTTTCATTATGCATGTCATTATCTTCGTTATATAAAATCATGCATGATGAATTTTCATCATAAGTTGAAGAGGATCTCCACAAGTACAACCTGCCATGTGCATTTGCATTCCAAAAGAAAATTACTTATATGCACATCTTTAGGGGGAGCCTTTGCCACTTATGAAGACAATACCCTATCCTTTACAATTTCACATATTTTATTCCCCATTGAAAACTTCAACCAGTTTGTCATCAATCACCAAAAAGGGGGAGATTGTAAGTGCATCTAGAGCCACCCCTAGTTGGTTTTGGAGTATTAACGACAAACCTGGTTGAGGGACTAATGTGTTTTTGATAATTGGAGGATAACACAGGTAGAAGTCCCTCATTGATTCGGTTTTCCTACCAGAGATGACCCCTAAAAATGTATGAAGACATTGAAGTCAAAGGTGGTATGTGAAGACATTCACATTGAAGACTATGACAAGAGAAGACGTTGCGTGAAGACTATGGAGCGTGAAGACTTAGTTGTTTCGTCGTTCTTTTTCTTCTTTGTTGAGTCATAGGAACCACCATACTGTTAAGTGGGGTCCAAGAGAACCAGTCAGAATGACTGAAGTGATGCTTAACCAAAATCCTATGTCTTCGAGCGAAGAAAATGAGAGCAAATCTTATCTAGAGGTGGATAAGTAAGCTTTGCTTGTAGCCCAAGTAAAGTTGCCGTGTGTGTTTGAAATCTGACCGTTGGAACACGTGTCAGTTCCTTAGTGACCCAGGGTCATTTTGGACAAATCAGGTCGGGTTGCCTAGTGGCTATAAAATAGCCCACCCCCTACAACCATAAATGATTGGCTGCTCAGAGTTAGTGTACGGCTTTTGTCGTTTGATAGCAACCCACCTCGAAGCCTTTGAGAGAGAATTCCATGCAAGGACAAAGCCCTAAACACCCAGAGCCAAAGAGTGTTAGGCATCACTGAAGTCTTCCTGTCTGTGTGATCTGAAGACTTATTACACTTGAGGACTGTGAATCCTCCTGCCGGTTAGGCGTCGCGATCTGAGCATCCAAGAGTCATTGTGGATCGCCGGTGAACAAAGTCTGTGAAGGTTTGGAAGTCTACCTTGAAGACTTACCATAGTGATTGGGCGAGGACTGGGTGTCCTTAGCTCAAGGGGAATAAGGTGAAGACGTGGTCTTCTGAGTTGAATCTCTGCCTCCCTAACCAGACGTACAGTTGTCACAGCAACTGGAACTGGTCCAACAAATCATTGTCTTCAACGAGCCACTGGTTCCATCCTTCCCATCTCTTTACTTTCAGATTGGTCCTTGTGAAGTCATTGCCTGTCTGCATTATCTATTTATCTTCACTGTGTGACTGCTGTTCTGATTGGCTTCATACTATCTTCCATCCTGATCTATACTGCCTAGCTGCTATTAGTCTTTGTGCTTTCTCCTCATTGAATACTTGACTATGGTTTGCTTAGTGTAGTCTACCTTCCGCTACATGGTAATAGGTTTGTTTCTATCAGTTGTCTTCGAAACTTCCATGTTTTGAAGACTTCCATAAAAATCGCCTATTCACCCCCTCTAGTCGATAACTAGCACTTTCAACCAACTCTTCCCCCCTCTATGCAGCGGTGTAATGCCTCTTTTACCTGCTGTAATCTCTACTTAAACATGGTGCTCAACGCTATATATTATTTTCCAATGATGTATGGCTATCCTATGATGTTTGAGTAGATCCGTTTTGTCCTATGGGTTAATTGATGATCGTGATTGGTTTGAGTTGCTTGTTTTATTATTGGTGTTGTCCTATGGTGCTCTCCGTGTCGCGCAAGCGTGAGGGATCCCCGCTATAGGGTTTGCAATATGTTCATGATTTGCTTATGGTGGGTGGCGTGAGTGATAGAAACCACTGTTCAAGATATCTTCCGGTATGCCGATAAATCGGCCGATTTATCGCTTACCGTTGTCTGACCGATAAGATAAATCATCCGATAAATCAGCCGATATGGTGATAAATCGGCCGATATGCCGATAAACTGGCCGATTTACCCCTTATCATGGGTCGACCAATAAGTCCCCGATAAGCGATATCCCCAACATTGATAGAAACACAGACCCGAGTAAGTAGTTTGTTTGCGTATGGGAATAAAGAGGACTTGATGCCTTATAATGCTATGGTTGGGTTTTACCCTTAATGATCTTTAGTAGTTGCGGATGCTTGCTAGAGTTCCAATCATAAGTGCATATGATCCAAGAAGAGAAAGTATGTTAGCTTATGCCTCTCCCTCAAATAAAATTGCAATAATGATTACCGGTCTAGTTATCGATTGCCTAGGGACAAATAACTTTCTTGTGTGACAACAAGCTCTCTAATAAAACTAACTTAGCTGTGTCTTCATCTAAACAGCCCCTACTTTTTATTTACATTCTCTTTATTATATTGCAAACCTATCCAACAACACCTACACAATACTTCTAGTTTCATACTTGTTCTAGGTAAAGCGAACGTTAAGCGTGCGTAGAGTTGTATCGGTGGTCGATAGAACTTGAGGGAATATTTGTTCTACCTTTAGCTCCTCGTTGGGTTTGACACTCTTACTTATCGAAAGAGGCTACAATTGATCACCTATACTTGTGGGTTATCAACATGCCCAGAAGTTCATGTTCTTCATGCGGTGCATTTTCGAATAATCTGTTTCGCGATAGAGGCAGAATGAATGATCTCACCATTTTCAAAATTACTTGAAAATGGCTAGGAATCAGAGAAAACCATCAACATGAAAAAGTTTTGCATTTTCCATAGCTTTCTAGTGGTACATTATTTGCCCAATTCCGATAAAGTTTGTAGAAATTACGGCGAAAATACGTTTTTAGCCATTTTCAAATTTGATTTAAAACTGTAAGGAATTGGGAGAAACAATATATACCAAAAGTTTCGTATTTCCTCAACCTTTCCAATGCCATATGATTTGCTACATTCGGACGTACGGTTAAAAAATTAGATCGAAAATACGAACTCGGTGGAACTTGTATCATTTTCTAAATTATTTTTAAACTGTTCAAAACTAGAAAAACCTTTTAACATGAAAACGTAGCGCATTTTCATAAGATTTCTAACGCCATATCATTTTCCTGTATTGGATTAGCCGTTTAGAAATGGCTTCGAAAATACGAACTCGGCTTTTCGGTTTGTGAAATTCTATGATTTCCCAAATTACTCTTTATCCATAGGGAATTAGAGAAAACTTTCAACATGTGGAAGGAGAAGTTTTGCAGCAGCTTTCCAATGCCATATTATTTGTCTCATTCCGATAAACGGTTTAGAAATGCGATCGAAAATACGATTCACATTTTTTGTGTGAAGAAAAAACGGTTTTCAAAACTGCTCTTAAACTGCTTGCATTTTGCCAAAAGTTTAACTTGGATCATGATACTCGTGTCCATAGCTTTCCAACGGTATATCGCAAGCTCCATTTGGGCAATGTTTGCGGAAGGTCAACCTAGCAC